>NC_040196.1:780000-846651 GCF_003290485.1 Malassezia restricta
CTCTCTCGTCTCTCTCGTCTCTCTCGTCTCTCTCTTCCCCTCCTCGCGCCCATAATTCTACAATGGAGGTGGAAAGTTTCTGCTCTACATGATGCACAAACGATGACACCGCACTGCTCGGTTCTCTATTTCCGGATCAGAGGAATATGGACTCGAAATTAAGCATCGTGCGCCTCGTGTATCTCGATAGGGTACGGATTATGTCACCTACTTGTTGCGATTGCGTGCCTACTATTTGTCTTCGATTGTGGCAACCACATCATTTGCTGGTACATCGCACGTGCTTATAAACATGATCCTTGGGATATCGTTGGCGTACGCTTCCGGTGTGGCGTGCATCATATCGGATCGTATGTTAGCAAGAATCGGGTCGATGTAATCCCTATCCTCAAACTATGATGCGCATGCTCAGTGCTGGCGTAGTTGCCCTGCTTGGCGTTGCTTTAGTGAATGCCAAGCTTTACCATAACACTACGACGTATAACCATACTTGCTGGCTTGACAAACCTGTGTTGTCATGCAGCAAGGAGGCCCTCAACCTCGCGCATCTCGACTCTTGCTGCACGGAGACGTTCGGAGGTCTCGTAGCCCAAACGCAGTTTTGGGATACGCACACAGGGCTAGAGGACAAGGGTCAGAAACTCCCCGACAAGCACTGGACCATCCATGGTTTATGGCCTGATTTCTGCAATGGCTCGTTCACACAGTATTGTGATCTGAAGCGTCAGTACGACCCCAGACCATCTCCTCCAACTCAAAATGGGAAGGAAAACGGCACTCGCGTAGAGCCCTACAAGGGTCCAAGCATCGACACTTTCATTCAGGATTGGGGGCGCACCGATCTCCTTGAATTTATGGACACCTTTTGGATTTCGCAAGGCTCACCCAACAAAGATTTCTGGGCCCATGAATTCAGTAAGCATGGTACATGCTACAGTACTTTTGACATTCCTTGCTATGGTCCCAAGTACCGTGAGCATGAAGAGGTGATTGACTTTTTCGACACTGCTCTCAGCTACTACCGCAAACTTCCTACATATGACTGGCTAGCTGCCGCTGGTATCAAACCTAGCAACTGCACCCGTTACAGTCTTTCTAACATTACGAGTGCCCTGGAGAAGCGCTTCGGTGCTAAGCCTTACATTGGATGCTCTGGTCCGTCTTTTAAGGACATCGAAGAAGGAAAGCATACGAACGATACTGGTAACACAGTCCTAAGCGAAGTTTGGTACCTCAACCATGTGTATGGTCGTGTTCAGGACGGCCGGACAAAGCCCGTTGACAGCCCCACGGATACAAGGTGTGCAACGTCAGAGCATGCCATTTTGTATCCTGAGCGTGCTCCGTCCAGCCTACGTGAGGTGCCAAAAAAGTATCAGCACGTTTTTGAAACGAAGTAGATTTGGTGGAATTTTACGATGTAATGGGTTACGTTTGCTTGCAACAGTATAGTACGGTCCAGACATGCGCCATGTAACAGTAAATTGGGCCCTTTTCAATTATATTGAAAATGGCTTGTCAATAACGTGGTAAAAATGACTTCGTACTCATTCCGTGTTCCCATCCGATACGTATCATAACTCTCAATGTATTACAACAACAGTGTGCATCACGAAAAATGCGGCCTTCGATTTAGTAGTTTATTCTGTATGTTACGATAGCTGCTTGATATAAATAAAACAACTATGTCTAGTGGAGTTCTATTATTCTCTGGGGCAATTTCTCCTTGGTAAGATAAATTTAATCAATCTCCTATGCACAGATAATTATAATCTGGAATGATCGTCACTCATTTGAAACGCAGGAACCCAAATGGGTAGTGGTACCTTCTTCACTCGGTCTGCTGAATTTTACTTGTCGCTAATTGAACACCACTTATCTGAAAGGGAGTGAGTTCAGCATGACGACATTATACACAAGTGAGCCGAGTGACGAGGATGCCCAGGCATTCTGCGAACCTGTTCACGTTGATACAGGCTTCGTATACGAACACAGACTCTTATTTACAGAATGGCTGACAAGTACTACATTCAAAAGCGTGGTGCCACGCAAGACCTTCGAAGTGCGTTCCGAGGTATTATGTGCGCTTGCTGGCGGACAGAGTGCTCGGCAAATCGCCGAGAAAGGCATGGCGTCCATGACTTTTGTGCAAAAAACGCGCCAAAACTACTCGCTCGACCAACGCGGCGACTTGTACTACCATGCACGAAAAGGAAAGGGGGCCTTACTGGTCATCCCTGACGATCAAGTCTTTGATACAATTGTCCAGGAGCACAATGCCCTGCACCACCAGGGGACGAGCAAAACATGGCACGAGGTGTCTGCACGGTACCACGGGATTCCAAAGCGTGCTGTCGACTGGGTGCTACAACGCTGCGTTCTCTGCCATGCATACCGACCAGGCCCGCGTCCAGCACCGACTCAACCTATACCATCACATCGAGCCATGGAACGTGTTCAGATGGACTTGATTGACATGCGGCAAGAGCCGGATGGGAAGTTTCGCTGGATTCTACACATAAAAGATCACCACACGCGTTTCTGCATGCTGTACCCTTTACGCCATCGGCGAGAACGTGACGTGTTGTACTACTTTCTGCAATGGATTGCTATGATGGGCCCACCTGCCATCCTGCAGACAGACAATGGGACCGAGTTTGTTAATCTGCTTCTTTCGCAGGTGGCTATTCAGCACCACATCCTTGTTCGGCGCAGTCAACCAGGGCGTCCTCGGAGCCAGGGACTCGTGGAACGAGCCAATGGGCATGTGCGCAAACTCATTGCCAAGTGGTGCCACCAATTCGGTGAACGGCAATGGGCTCGATGCCTGCCAACTATTGCTTTTTCGTGCAACACATCTGTTCATGCAAGTACGAACAAGAGCCCTTTCGAAATGGTATTTGGTCGTAAGCCGCAGTGGCAGCGTGTGAGGTCTGCTTCGCCCTTAGATCTGGGACCAACATCACAGGGCTCATTGTCTAAGCGGACGGATGACCTGCACACTGCGACGCCGCCTTCAACGCCACGCCACGATCCTGTTTACCCGCGTGGCAGCTGCGTCAGCATCAGCATTACAGGCGTCGATCGCAGTCCCCTGGATGTGTACCGCATCCCGGCCGTCGTACTGAGCCACAAAAAGCATAAGGGCTACCGTGTAGCAACGGCATGGGGCATTCTGTCAAAGCGCGTTGCGCCACGGCATGTGCTTCCTCTCCCAGAAGGCCACCATCTCCCAGCTCGTGCACTGGCCTATCTGCATCCCGGCATACGCGCACCTTACGTCCGCCTTAGCGACTGTCTACAGCAGCTGCACGATGCAGATCCACATGAGAAAGATGCGCCTTCACAATCTATGCAGATGCCGTCAGAGGCATATGAATCGTCGTAGCGCCCGTACCCGTAGGCACCGGACGACCGACCACAATGTTACTCGAGGGCGACGAGAGGTCGTCTGCCTCCTGGAATAGAGCTGCGCCACTCAAGAACGCCATCGTCATCTCGAAGCTGGCCTTGAGCAGGGGCGACGGCGCATCTGCCAGACCGCCGCGGCTGAAAGGCCTAAAGTCGCCAAACGCCGTCTGGTAGTCGGCAATGAGGAACATGTGGCGCATCGACACACCGATACCGTACGTGTCGAAGATGCCCTTCAGTTCGCTGACAATTGCAGCACGCGCCGCTTCCACGCCGTAATTGTGCAAAAGGGCACCGATATCGTTTGTGTACATTCGGTTCAAATCAATGACGCCGAAGCCAAAGTCCCACATGCCACGTAAGTTGATGCCCTCCGCCATAAGCGCCACGGACGAGTCGCCTGGTGTCGGGGGCGGGATCATAATACGACTGACACGTGGGATCTCATGGACGACACTTGCACGGCACACGCGCTCAATCACATTGATCAGCAGCATCTTTTCCGTACTGTTGAGCATCTGCAGATCAAATTCGGCCCAGGAGCCCTGTGCGCTGTCGAAGCGGAAGCCCACCACGAACTTGCTCTCGTTCTGCAGCCGCTCGCCTAGGTCTGATACGCGCGTCTCCATGGCCTCTTCTTGCTCCTCCGGCTCTTGCTCTTCTTCGTCGGCTTGCTCGTCGTTAAACGCCCGAGCAATATCGTCCGCTGTATCTGTCGCATCCTCGGCGTCGTCGTCGTAAGAAACCTTGGAACCAGCGTTTGCGCGTCGCTTGGCAGCCGTTGCATCGTCGTCGTCTCCAGCTTCGGACACATTTTCTTCGTCATCGCTGTCATCCTCACGGCGCCGCGCAGCGGGCGCCTCCTCCTCTGCTGACTCACTAAACGACTGACCCTGGCCGATGGACTGCGACTGCCGCACCTGATCGCGTCGCAGACGCTTGAGCTCACGCACAATCTCCCGCTCAACCAGGGGCACAAATGTGGCCTCAAGACCACGCAGAACGTGTTCCGTCGACGCATTGTACTCCTCGCGCACTTCATCAGCCGGGTAGAACTGCAGCCGCACTGTGTACTGCTTCTGGCGCTGGTAGCCGTTGGCCGCTGTCTTCGGCAGCACGCGCTCGGTGACAATAGCCTCTTCGATGATCTGACTGAGCACCAGCCGGCTGCCGTCCTTGCAGAAGGTGCGCATCTGCTCGTCTGTGACGCCCGCCAACACCGGCAGGCGCATCACGGGCGTCTTGATGTCCTTCGATGCCGTCATGACAATCTCACGCAGACGCGGGATACCAAGTGTCACGTTCGCGGCACCGTGTCCAGCAAAGTGGAACGTGTTGAGAGTCATCTGTGTCGATGGCTCACCAATGCCCTGTGCGGCGAGCAGGCCGACATTTTCGCCAGGCTCGACAAGGCCGCGATGGTACAGCACCTTGGTCATCGCTTTGAAAGCCTCAGCACTTAGCTTGGGCCGTGCGAGTTGCATTGGCACGCCCTCAGGCGTGGTATCCTTCTTCTTGCGGGCAAGGAGGCCATGTGGATTCTTAGCCACATAATCCTCCACCTTCTGGGCAAATGTCTCTGACATGGAGCCAAAGTGTCGCGCCGGGGAATATACCGACATGGTGGGGGCATACTTGTGTGGCTTCTTCAGCGCGCGCTTCATGTGATCAGGGGCTTTCTCGACCTCCATCGTCGCCTCCAGCTGCACGGGGTTGTAGCGACGGCGATAGCTTTCAAAGTTTTGCACAGTAAAGTCGAAGCGATCGAGATATTTGCTTTTGGTGACGTCCAAAGCGTCTTCACCGTAGTGGAACTGGAGCACGAAGCCGTCGCTGTTGCGCACTGTCTGATCGTACTGCACAGAAATGCCCTCGAGATGCTTGATCAAGCAGCGCTGCAGGTACCCTGAGCGCGATGTCTTGACGGCCGTGTCGATCAGACCTTCACGACCGGCCATACAATGGAAGTAGTACTCCTGGGGCGCGATACCTGTCAAGAAGCGGCCGGCGACGAAGCCACCGGCACGTGCGGCCGTCTCAAACGCCTTGAACGATGGCAGCGTCTTGCCACTGACCATGACGGGTACGCGGCGTCCCTCCAGGGCCTGTGGGCCGAGCAGGCACGAGATCGATGATACGTTGACGGCACTGCCCTTGGCACCTGACACCGCCATCATTTGCATATTGTTCTCTGGGAACACGCGCCACAGACCCGATGGGATGCAGGACGAGATCACCGAGGACGTCAGCTTGTTGGACGCCGACATCATCGCTGCATCGAGGGCCGCCAGCTTGTTGTCGTCCCGCAGCACTTCCTCGAGACGCACGCGCAGATTGTACTGTGTCTCAGGCGCATGCTTGTCTTCATCACCGAGACCGACGTTGCCCAGCGCCGCCTCGAGACCATGCTGTGCTCCCGCCATGAGCAGCTCCCGCCGCTTGGCATCTCCGTCTGCACTGAGAAGCAGATCATCCATGCGACACGAGAACGCATTGTGCTGCAGCCACATGGTAAACAGGCGGGAGAAGATGGACAGCAAGCGCCCTGCCGTTTCGGCGCCGTAGATTTCGTACACCGCATGCACAAGACCGTACGCCGATGCACCGATCTGCGACTTGTCCAGCACACCTGTCAAGAGCTCGCCGTCGCGCACAACGACAACTTCCTCTTCTTTGTGCTGCTCGCCCCAGTACTTGGCGCCCACGCGTGCCTTGGCATTCATGTTCAGGCCCTGGGCATGCGGCGGCGTCACGTTCAGCAGAATGGTCGAGATCACCTGCTTGCCTGTCCACCGCGGCACGGGTCGAAAGATGGCGGGCGGGAGCGTACGGATGCGACCACCAAAGCCGTAGGTCTCGGGTCGCAGTGCGCCAAAGATGAGCTGCTGGTACTCGTCGCGGGTATACAGTGTATTCTTCGACGTCATCCACACACCACCGACGACATGGTCCTGGATGAGACCGCGCAGTGGATTGCCACTCGTCGGCACAAGGTACTGGTTGTCCGTGTTGGCAATATGGTAGCATTCAGCGCGGGCCATCTGGCTCTGCGGGAAGTGCATGTTCATCTCGTCACCGTCAAAGTCTGCATTGTACGAGTTGCAGTTCGCATAGTGCATGCGGATCGTCCTCTCACCCTGCAGCACACGCGCACGATGCGCCATCATGGACGGCTTGTGCAGCGTCGGCTGGCGATTCATCACGAGAATATCACCCGTGCGCAGGTGGCGCAGCACTTGCTTGTTTGTCACGGGCGTCCGCAACGTGCCACCGACGCCGCCAAACGTGCCGCGCGCCTGACGCGACGTTTGGCCCTGCGGTGTCAGCAGCTGGTTTGCAAGCGCAGTGCGCTCCTCGACACTCAGGTTCTTGAGCAACGTCTCGGTGCCGTCTTCGGCTCGAACAGCGTGTGCTCCAGGGTACACGTCCGGACCGTGAATCACCAGTTGGCGCATGAGCTCGTAGTTGTGTACCGTCACTGGCTCGGGGTATGTCAGTCGCTTCGCAAACACAGGAGGCACACCAATCTCGTTCGTCTCGATATTCACATCGGGCGAAATGACTGAGCGGGCCGCATGGTTCACACGCTTGCCCATCATGTGCTTGCGGAACAGACCCTCTTTCTTTTCGAGACCCTGCTTAACGCCTGGTGTCGCTGCCTGGCCCTGACGCTGTGGTGACGGGTTCTTGCTCGAGTCGATGTAGCAGTTCACACTGACCTGCAGCTGCACCATCGCCGAGAGGAGCGCATCCATCGCTGCGCGCCGGTCGAGCTCCCACTGCCGCTGCACGGCGACGGCCTGTCCGTCGTCCAGTCCGTCCAGCACAGGATAGTTCGTTTTACGCTGAAAGAGCTGAGCACGGTCGTTACAGTCACGCACGTAGAATGTCGTATTCAGCACCTTGGTCAGCAGTTCGTTCTGTGCATTCTCAAACGTCTGGTCGCCCATCACACTTGCTGGGCGGAAGCGCGTCGGTGTCACACACACGACCTCCATGAAGAATACATCGGCACTTGGCGCCGCTTTGCCGCCAAACATGGGATGCCGACCAAACACGAGCGCACAAATCTCACGCTCCTTGGCAAACAGACGCCGCAGATTCGCACGGCACTCGCTTGGCGGCACCACACGGGTATGGTCACCGGCCTCCTTGCTTAGTTTACGTGCCTCCTTGAGGGTCATGGTCGACTCGGTCTCGGTGGCGTTTTCGGCCTGTGCCGACGTCCGGTCCAGCAGCACGTTCGGCCGCTTGATGCCGCGAGCCTCGTGGATCGCATGGTCGCGTGCGGACAGGTCACGCTCGGTGATTTTCACAAAGCCATCTTTTCGCAGCGTCGGGTTCACAGCACTGCATCGGTCGCAGCGGCGGCGCAAAATATCCTTGAGGAACACGTTGCGCAGATCGCGACGAGCCGCATACGTCGCCATGCCCTTGTCGGCATGCCGGCGCAGGCCGCGCTTCTCTGCACGTGCTATGATCGTGCGCACTGTAGACGAAATGCGCTCGACAAACTCGGGCACCGTCTCGGCCGCTGGGGCTTGTGTCGCCTGTGCCAGGGGCTCGTCTTCGTCGCCATCGGTGTTTGGGACGCCACGCAGCTGCTCGGACGCCATCTTGTGTGCCTCATCCACGAGACCATACTCAAGCAGGCGGAACTGCGCCGCGTACTTGGCCAGCGCCATGCTCGAGATTCGAAAGTGGTGGCAATACAGACACGTGCCACGCAAGAGTGTGTATGCATGGTTCATGAACAGAGGATGAAACACGGGCGCAGGCAGCTCAATATGTCCGAAGTGTCCAGGGCAATCAAAGTGATTCATATGGCACGTCTGGCAAATATCATCCAGACGCATAGGACCAAAGGCCGGGTCGTACAAACCGCCCTCGGTCGGTGCATTAGCATTGTCAAGCAGCACGGGATTCACCACCTGACGCACCGAGATGCTTCGCACCTCCTCGGCGGTCAGGAAGGAGAATGAGGCGGACTTGACGTGCGACGTAATCGCACGCGTTATGTCCATCGCGTCCCACGACAAGGAGAGATAGGGTCGTTCGCTCGACCCTTGAAAAAATTTCTTATCACGTGAGGAAAAAGGTCGGACGTCCAGGCCTACGACGACGACAACGACCGCTCGGCTCGGCAGGTGACGAAGCATGTCGACGACGCGCGTGCCGTGGTGGGCCGTCGGCGCAGCGGCGCTCGGATCTTCTTTATTGACGATCACCGCACTTCTTGGTTACCAGGAGCGTGTGCGACAGCGCCGGCGCCGCGCTCTCAAAAAGGAAGCAGCGCGTCATGCGCCTGACGCGCCACTTCCTCATGTGCCCACGCCACCTCATGCGCCTGTGCGTAAGGATATGTATGACGAATCGCTCGTTCGTGAGCAGCTGAGCCGCAACTATGCGTTCTTGGGCGAAGAGGGCATGGACGCGATTCGGAATAGCTTTGTGATTGTCGTCGGCGCGGGTGGCGTCGGCAGTTGGGCCGCGCTCATGCTGCTCCGTTCGGGTGTGGGCCGCCTGCGCTTGATTGACTTTGACCAGGTGTCTCTTTCGTCGCTGAATCGCCATGCATGCGCGACGCTCGCGGATGTGGGCCGCCCCAAGGTCGTGTGCTGCCAGCAGTTTTTCGAGCGCATCGCGCCATGGGCACACGTTGAAGCCTACGTCGACCTGTTTCGCGACAGTGAGGCTGATCGGCTGCTAGCAGGTGCGCCCACGTACGTCATAGACGCGATTGACAATCTCGACACCAAGGTGGATCTGATCAAGTACTGTGCACGGCACGACATCAAGGTGTTTTCGTCGATGGGCGCCGGAGCCAAGGCCGATCCCAGCTGTATTCAGATCAGTGACATCTCGACGACCGTGGAGGATCCGCTCGCCCGCGTTGTGCGACGCGAACTGCGTGTCGCTGGCATTCCACCCATCCCCCCGCCTGGGAGTGAAGACCCCAAGGCACTCAAAGAGACGCACGAAGCGATCCTGGCGTCGACCTACACGATACCGTGTGTATACTCCACGGAAAAATCGAACACTCATCTCCTGCCGCTCCCGGATGAGGAGTTTGACAAAGGCCCTGTCCATGAGCTGGCCGCTTTTGAAGACTTTCGTGTACGCATTCTTCCTGTCCTGGGCCCGATACCCGCCATGTTTGGCCTGGCTGCTGCTACCTACATTCTGTGTGATGTGGCCAAGCACAAGCTCGAGCCACTGAACATCAAGGGCCGTCGTAAGCTGTATGAGAAGCTCTTTGCCGACCTCAACGTCACCGAGTCGCGGTACCCTTCGCCGCCCGTGGACGAAACGACGCACCGCGTCCCATCGAATCGCCGGCCATTGTCGGAGGCCGACGTGCCGCCGACGTACCACGCGACGAACGACAAGGGTCCGCCGCCACGACTGCGGATCCCCTTCAGCGTGAATGATATTGGCTACATCTTTGAGGAAATATTCCGGGGCCGCTCTGTCGTGCCGCCGTACGATACACTTGCTACAGGGCAAATCGTGCGCTGGGATCCACGGCTCCCGCTGGACTACAACAACGTCGCGCTGTTCACACGGCCACAGGCACGTCGTCACGAGCAGCATGTGCTCGCACCGCGCGCGGATCCTGCGGCGTACTGGGGTCCTCTTGTGACGGCCAAGATGCAGCAGCGGATGGCCGAGGAGTTGCGCATGTCGCACTGGCGCTAGGGGCGCTGCTGTGAGGGCGGTGGACTCGTGGCAGCCGTGAAGGAGGGATCCTTGTTTTCCTCGGTGCGTAGGTCGCTGATCGAATTCGAGAGGGAGTGTGCCGGGCGCTCTCGATGGGTATCAACAGCTTCGATTGGGAGTGCATACCGTTTTTCGTCGCATCCGTACGCCTTGGGTGTGAGTTGGATGACGGTGTGCAACGGCACTTTGATGTACGGCAGATCATGCTGATCGTAGCCCATAAAGTACGCATAGAGCGCACGTAGAACCGCCTGGTGCCCAATGATAAGGATATTATCCTGCCGCTCAAGCTCCATGATCACCGGCTCGAGTCGCTCCACCAGATCACGGTAGCTCTCGCCGCCACGGTAGCGGTAATTGAACTTGTCTTCGTCGCGACTCGCATAGTCTTCGGGGTAAAACTCGGCAATCTCCTTGTACGTCATGCTATCGCACACTCCGGCGTCGAGCTCATCGAGTGACTTCCATACGAGTTTGGGGTACTTGAGGAAGCTCGCTGTCTGGGCGGTACGGCGCAGCGAGCTGTGCCACACAGTCAGCGGCTCATCGCCGATATGGTCCCGGATAAGCTGCGGCAGCGCACGCGCATACGCCCAGCCATGCTCCGAGAGGTCCGCGTCACCACCGATCTTGCCCTCGACATTGTACTGCGATTCACCGTGCCGCGACATGAAAATGTTACGTGGCGCAATGTGAAGGTTGAGCAGGTAAAAGGCGATCTGCGACTCGAGGTAACTGGCGATCTGATTCATGGTCGCACTGCGTCCCACATCCACAATCTTGCAGTACGTGTAGGGTCTTTCTGTGCCATCTGCATCGAGCGGCTCATACACTGCCTCATAGTACTGAATGCGGCGCAAAAAGTCGTCCTTGGCCTGCTCTCGCGTCGCCTTGGCATAGTCGGGATCGGTGCCGCGCACCTTGATCTCGACATTCTTTTCGACGACCTTGGGGTCTGTGCAGATAGATTCGAGGAACACGAGACGCATCCCCGATTCTTTCGCGACGCGGTCGGCGATCTGCTTGCGCCGAGCCTTGGTCGTGTTCGTCGCGTCGAGGATGCCGACATTGCCTCCTTGTTTCAGCCATGAAATAAGCTGATTCAGGCACTCGTGTGCGAGTGCATCGCGCGACTTGACGGCTTCCACATTCGCAGAATTGAAGAACGATGCCGTGTGCTCGAACGCACGCGCCCGACGCAGCTGCCCGACGTTAAAGACACGCACCTGGTACTCGCGCCAGCGGAGATACCGCATGAGCTTGTTGCTCAGGTAGCTCTTGCCACGTGCTGGAAGGCCGACCATGGCCACGACGATCTTTTCGCTGTGATCCGGTTTGTGGCTCTGCTCGCCCAGATTGCGGGATATCGACATGGATCGCGAGATCTTTTTCTTGGACGACTGTTTCAAGACCGATGTGTGGATGGTTGGATCGCTCACTGAGCTCAGCGTTGCCATCGCCATGTCAGGCAGCGAGTACTGCGAGCTGCCGCGACTCATGCTCGTCGTTGGCGCAAGGCTGGGCGACAGGACCATGTCTTGGTTCGGAAACAGGGTGCTCGTGACATTACCGCCTTCATGCAGGGCTTGTGCGTAGCTAGACGTTGAAGATCCAACGCGCGGTGCAGTCACTGTCTCGTCTGGCAGATTGCGCTCGGCAGCCGCGGCGAGCTTCGTCGACACGAGCTCCGGGTGGTCACGTAGCAAGGCCAGCAGGCCATCGGACGTCGAGCCCAGGGGCGTGGATGCCACCTTTTGCTGGAACTGCTGCTGTTTCACCGGATCTGGCGCGGGCACAGGTCGCGAAAGCTCTATGGTCGTTTCGCACTCCTCTGAGTCTGATACGGCACTGTCGTCTTCGGTCGAGGTCATCGTGGCCAAGGTCCCTGGCCCAGGCGAGACGCCGAAGGGCCACGCGTTCCAACACACGTGGACTCCACGTGAAGTACCTGACAGTGCGGCTCTCCACAGGGTACGCGGCCTCCCCACGTCATGGACAGCGGGGGACACTACCGCTGGGATCATGTGGAATCGTATGCGCCGCAGCTGACGCTGTATCCGCCGCGTTCAATGCCCGCCTGCCGCGCTATGGCCGTCGTGCCGCTGCCCCCCGTGGTGTATTATGACCCCTATACTGCGCGACTGCCGCCGTCGGTGAATGCGACGCTGCTTGGCCCGCTAGAGCTTGAGAAGCCCGTGGGCTGGGCAAGACGGACACAGCGTTTCGCTTCAGTGGAAAAAGTCCCGCGCACATGGTGGGAGGGCACGCAGGAGCACGACGCTGAGCGGCCGTGTGAGGGCGACGCATGTGAGCATACAGCCTTGCTGCTCGACTTTGGCAGTGCTGACCATGTCTCCGTGCCGCTGCATGTGCGGTACATACCACCGAGGGCGTTCGATGTTGACGATGCGACATGGCTCGACGCCCTGTCCTTACCCACGTGGCTACCTGAAGCCGCTCAGCAGGCGTGGCGGGCTCTTCGACCTAGCGTGAAGCGCGGCCTTCGCTCCGCTCGTGCATGGCGCGCCCAGCACTACGCACGTGTACATCTGCTGCCGGACGAGCCGCGCTTCTTTAGCGCCTGCCCCGAGCGCCAGCCGTGGGCCGACGCCGACGAACTCGACGCGTCCTTCTTTTGGCCCTCCACCCATACTCACCTCCAAGCCTCGTTCGAGCGGCACACGGCGCCTTTGACGCTGTACGAGGCGCCCAGTGCGCCGCGCGCCGAGACGACGAGCACTGCGCGCATCCCGATCGGCGATGCATCCATGGCGACGATGGTGCAGCTGGCTACGTTCGGCGCGATTTGCTTGGCTTCGTACATGTTGTGTCAGTCTATCTTTTGGGTGCGGCGCTCGGCTCGTTAGTAGTCGTCGCCACGCGACACGACTTCCTTGCACGTGGGGCGCAGGAGGATGGTGTGCTCGAACTGGGCCGTCATGCAGCCAGGCACGTCGGCGAGTGGTGGGTAGTCCTGTACAATACCCTGCGACACGAGATGGCGCAGACCAAGCAGGTAGTTTTGCTCGCCCAGGCGGTCGAGGTAGCGGCGGCAGAAGGGTAGCGAGCCAAAGTTCTTGTTGATCGTGTAGAGCAGCTGGCGCGCGCTGTTGATGCGCAGCGGCACACTCGGCGGCGTCGCCTTACGAGCATAGTGGGAGCACTCACCCGAGTCGACGACATAGCCACGGCCCGTGGAGCCGAACGTCTCAATGGCAAAGTACTCGCCCTCCTCCATCTTTTCGTCGAGGTTCGGCACAGCCACGATCGGCACTGACTTGCCACCGTGGATACGCCATGGCTCAATGTTGTGGCCTTGTAGGTTCCGAATACACTTGACCTGGTGCGTCTTGCCTTCTGCCTCGAACTCGTGGCTTTCCATCACCTCCTGAATCTCAGCACCGACCTCGCCGAGGCGTGCGTCGATACCCGCCGCCTTGATACCGGCATTCGTCGCTGCCTTGACGGCCGCGAGAAGCGGGTCATACGTCGGCTCAAAGTTCAAAGTAAAGGCACTGTCAACGATACGGCCCTGCACATGCACACCAAAGTCGACTTTGAGAACGTCGCCGCTCTGCAGGACGCGCTTGTCACCCGCGTTCGGCGTGTAGTGCGCGGCAACCTCGTTTAAGCTCAGACCCGTTGGGAAGCCAATGCCGCTGCTGAATCCGTTCGCTTCGACGAGCGTGCGCGTGCCATCCTCAATCATGTTCGCGATGTCTGTCATCGACATGCCAGGCTTAATGGTGCGCTGGGCGTACTGACGCACCTGGCGATGCACCTCAGCAGCGCGGCGTATGATATTGTAGTCAAAGCCCTCTTGCTGCTGCACAAGTCGTTCGCGCTCACGACGTTCCTCACCTGTCTCACGCTTCCGCGACTCGTCGAGGAACTTGGACTCATCGTACGGCTGGACCTCGCCCACGGGGAACTGCCCGTTAGGGAACATTTTCGTCAGTCCGATAGTGGGAGGATCTGTCTGCTGCATCGCAGCCTTCACCGTCTTGCTCTTCTTCTTCTTGTTGCCACTCTTCTTTTTCTTCTTCTTCTTGTCGGCGTCACCACCAGCCACAGGCGCCTCGTCGTCGTCCTGATCGTCTTGGTCGTCCTGTTCAGCCGTCACAGGCTTTTCCTCCGAGATCTTCGTCTCCTCGAGCTTGGCTTGCAGCACCTCTGTCGTCTGAGACACGCCTCCCCCCACTTCGGTTGGTGCGGCTGACATGGTCGGTCGGTAGAAGAAAAACGATGGCCAAACGGACGTGGTCGGAAATTTAGTCAGCAGGGGCCCTGCGACGCTGCCTGCGTCGATGATGACGGCCTTGGACGATGATCAATGTATGTGGCGGCTACACTGACCGCCTAGCTATGGAGCCAGCGCAGAGAGGCTGAAGAGGCACGCAAACAGAGGCCAAAGACTTCGCCTGCGCTCATACGTATGCAGAAAGGTGCGTCGTTGTCGATCTTACGCAGACATTTCTGAGCTCGACCTGCCACCTACTATGGAGGTCCAGTTCCCTGACCCCGCATCCATCATGCAGCTCGAGCTCATCGTGTGTCCAGATGAGGGCATCTACGAGGGCGGCACATTTCGATTCCGCATCGCGATGAACGATAACTACCCCCATGATCCACCGAAGGTCAAGTGCCTCCAACGGGTATACCATCCCAATCTTGACCTTGATGGGAATGTATGCCTGAACATCTTGCGCGAAGAGTGGAACCCGATCTTGAATCTCAACTCTGTGACTGTCGGCCTGCTTTTCCTCTTCCTCGATCCGAATGCGGACGACCCTCTCAACAAGGAAGCGGCGGAAGAGCTGCGGCGCAACAGGCAAAACTTCCATGCTCATGTAAAGCGCACTATGAAGGGTGCATCGCTGAATGGCGTGCAATACGATCAAGTGGCGGCCTAGCGACTATGTCTTCTCCACGGGCGCCTGGCCTTTCGCAGCCCGGCGGCCCCAACCGGACCAACTCTCGTCGTAAATAGCCCCATTGATACCGAGCTGCTGGAGTGCAAGCCACAAAATGCAAGCTGTCATACCACTGCCGCACGAGAACGTCACGCCGACGGAGCCCTTGGCCGATCCGTCGTGGCGCACCTTCTCCATACCCTCTTCGCCGAGGATGGAAGCGACAATCTTCCAGAGCTCGTGCTGTGGCTTCATGGTTGTGTACGTCCGTCCGTCCAGTTCGTGCGTATCAAGGACGGCAGAAAACGGTAGGGACAGCGAGTTCGGGATATGGCCCGAGGCCATGTCGGGCCGCGGCTCCGGCGCTGTGCCGTCGAAGCGGGCCTGGGGGCGAGCGTCAACAACCACCTGTGCATTCGAGCCAAGTGTCGTGTTGTGTAACATTTCTTCAAACGAGCGAACCCGGCCGCTTTCGAGCATGGGTACAGGGTACGAGGCCTTGGGCGGCACAGGGTCCGCCGAGAGCGCGCGGCTATCGAGGGTCTCGCCTGCAGCAATCCAGGCTGGAAGTCCACCGTCCAGCACGGACACGGCACGATGGCCAAAGGCCGAGAACGTGAACGCCGTGCGGGGTGCCGAAAAGATACCGTGCCTGTCATACACCACCACGTGTGTATCGCTGGTGATACCCTTGGCAGCAGCGGCCTCAGCAAACATGGAGCCGCTTGGCATCATGTGCGGCAAGTTCATCACGGACTCGCCCGTCGTGGCCACGGCATCCACATCCCAAAACAGTGAGCCAGGCACACGGGGGCCCTGGAGGTACTCGGCGTGCGCATTCCGCACAGGCGCATTCGGCATCCTGGGGAACCAGGTAGCGTCAAGAATACACAGGGACTGCTTGGATGCTATACGCGCCGCTAGTTGCTTGGGCGTGATCAGCAGGGGCGGCAGAGCTGCTGCCGCGGACAGAGACATGATGTGGCAAAACCAAGTTGTGCGCGGCCCTAACGTGGAATTACGCCCTTTTTCAGCGGTCGGGCGAGTTGTCGGCCATGTGACGGGGGTCGTCCGATTTTTGCGGACCATCATTCCAGGGGCCACGGGCCTCCAACATGCCGACCGGCGTTGAGATCATACGTTCGTAAAGGGTTGCTGACGCAGTAACGGAGCCGGCCGTCTTTTTGCACGCACAGAGCCAGGTATCCCCGTCAGAGAATGAAGCACATGACGCCACATCGCCTTCAGAGCAGGACACATCCCCGCCGCAGGTGCGTGGCATCGTGCGCCTCACTTTGAGCAAGTCCACACGCGTCAAGGACATAAGCATTACGCTCACGGGCATGACACGGACAGACTGGCCTGAGGGCCTAAAGCAAAATGGCATCGAAGTCATTGAGCAAATTGAGATTTTGCGGCTAAAAACGAGCATTTTTCGCTCAGGGGAAGGCACACCCCTCATGCCTGGCACTACGCCCCTCGAGGCGCGTCACGAAACAGCACAACCACAGCCAGGACGTGGCACTAATACGCCGCGGTACATGTGGCCTGAGGAGGTGCGAGAACAGTCGCGCGAACGCGAGCGGCCTGTGATTCCGAACCGCCCGTCGCCCATACCCTTGCGCTCGGTGCGTGGCATTATCGAGGGACTTCGCCCGACAAAAACATCGCCTATCACAGAATCGGCATCTATGCTGGAGCAAAATGCGGCGTCTTCGTCCAGCAGTGCACCGTCTTCCTCCGTGCCGGCGGAGTGGTTCGAACTCCGAAAGGGCCAGTATGATTATCCATTCAGCATCTCACTACCGCGTGACTTGCCACCTTCATTGCACGCCGATTTTGGGCATGTAGTCTACTTGCTACGTGCGACGGTATTCCGCAGTGGGCCGCTGGTCAGCAATCTGACGGATCAATGCGAGGTGACACTCGTACAGATACCTATGAACGACCCGACCACCGCGTCAGACTCCATTGTGGTCAACAGAACCTGTGACGACTTGCTGTCCTATGCGGTGTCGGTCGATGGCCACAGCTTTCCCATCGGCACGACCATCCCGATGCATCTCACCATGATCCCGATCGGGAAGACGCGTGTGCACTGCATAACCTGTACGCTCGAGGAACAGACTGTGTACTATGCGAACGAGCGCAAAACAATGCGCCAGGAGAAGCCACATAAATGGAATTTTCTGCGTTTACAGAACGCGTCGATCACAGACCCTCTCTTGCCGCTGATGGACGGCGGAGAAGATGCGCTTGCAGCTTCGCCACTGTATCCTTTCATCGAGGCAGCTGCACGCCAGCATCCAAGTGAGGAAGAAGAAATCCGCTTGGCGCCTTTGAACCCTGTCGGCCCATGGCACCTCGTCATGGATTTAAGCGTGTACATGAAGCGCCAAAAAATCATCAACATTTCATGCCAGCACCCCAAGTCGAATGTGGCGGTGCATCACACTTTGAAAGTGATTCTGCGCGTCGAGCAAATGCCCGATGACGCGTCTGCGAATCCACGTATTCTCGACATTGCCATCTTGATACCCATCCACATCACCCACTCGAAAACGTCATGTGAGTGGCTCCGGCTTCCCAGCTACGAGTCGTCCCAGCCTGCGCCGTCCTATGAAATGCATTCGCCTGAATACCGTCCCCATCCAAGCTCGCCCCCGCCGCCTTTGTGACGTCGGGCGGCTCTGCCGTAGTCCCTTTCGTAGGCCCCAGGCGCGTCTCCTCTCTTAGGTCCCACTCGGCCGATGCGGTGGATGCGAGACAATTACTCGCATCAACATCGTCACGGCTCCTACTGCTACCCCGTGCCTGGGTCTAGATCATGGCCGCTGATGCAAGCGCGGCGCACTATGCGCCGCGCGCTGCGCCTTATGCCCTCGTACCGTTCCATGATATATACGAGCATCTCGAGGGCGCGCGCCAAAAACACACATCAGAAGACCTGCAGCAGCTGTTGGAACAACGCCTGCCACAGCTGCGTTCGTGTGGCGATCTGTGCAAGCCACGCGCGCCGTCGCTCCGTGATACGTTTATGAAAAAGACACAGGTCGAGTGGCATGGCCACAACCTCGAAGTTGATGCGCTCCAACGCGACTTGTGCGTCGCGATTAGCGACCGGCTCGATATAGACGAAGTCGAGGCGCTGGGTATGTTGCGCACGTTTCTTGACAGCGAGCACCGTTCTGTTGATGCGCTGGAACGTACACTTACATTTAGTTCGGAAGGCTTTGACGACTTCCTGGATGCATTTTACGTGTTTTATTTTGAAGAGCAGCTCGCGCTCATTCGATGCACTAGTGCCTTGCTGCGGATCGCAGAAGATGCGCGCAATGAGCTTTTCAGTACGGCGATGGCTGTGCTCGATCAGATGGAAGATGCTGATCTCGCGCGCGGCTGTTTGCAGCGCTTCGAGGAGGAGATGAGCAAGGCGCTGCCCTCTAGCGTCGCGGGCGATACACACTATGCCTCGCTGTGGGCGCGTCACGGCTTGGAGAGGCAACTGGCACTGTTGGAAGTGGCTTTCTTGCTTTACTATGGACGCCTATCGCCGAGCGCCGCCTTTCTTGCTGACATACTTGAGTGTGGGCACCGTACGCAGTTTGGGCAGCGGCAAGCGAATGCCAGCCTCTTTGATACAGATGCGCATGCCAAATGCCGATGCATTCGCGACCTGCTTTTGTTTTTAGCCATCGAGTGCTTGAACCTTGAAGCGGCGCTGGATGTCGTGCCTGAAGGCATTGCCGCGCCCGATGATGCAGCACTCGCGCCTTTGGCGACAGACCCTGACGCACTGGAACGGTGCCTTGTGCAATTGGAGAAAGCCGCGTCAGATGTGGCGTATGCGCCGTTGCTGCTTAGCTTTGCCCTCGTGCTACGCCGGTTTGACGAGGTCGGCTCACATACGCCCCTCGAGCCACGCTTGGCTGCGACCTTGGACGTGGTCGATCATGGACCTCAAATATGGCGTCGGCTCCTACAGGGCGCTTTTGATCCGAGCATGCAGCTCTTTGACACCCTGCATTCGCTCGTGACATCGCCGCTGTTGCGGACGGCTACACGTGCGTTGGGTGCATCAAATCTGTCGGCCCTGGCGTATCGCGCGGTGTTCAAAGGACTGCTGCTCACCATCACAGAACTTGTGCAGCCCGAGTATTTACCAGATCTGGATCCGCTGGTGGACTTATGGTGTCTCACATTCCGCGCGATGCCAGGCGACGTCCCGGATGGCATTGCTGCGCTGTGCACGCAGTTTTGGACGCAAGACATTCAGTACCCGACCCGTGCGTCTTTGCTGGACACGGTGCGTCGTCGCTTTCCCGCCAGCTTTCTGCCATTGGTGCGCCTCGCACATGCACTCTCCGGCACGGCACCAGATGCGCCCTCGCCCGACACGGTCGCGGCCATGATGAATGCGCTGGCACACGTGTCGTCGGTAGCCCTCATCCTGCCCCAGCGCACGGCGGGACTCGGCCTATGGGAAACGCTCGATGAAGCGGGGGCGCCATCGGTCACGTATCGATTGCAGGCTGACATGCCCGTCGCCCTCACACAGATGCATGTGCCTGCCGGCACGCATGGCGTGCTCATTTCTCCATCGGGCCAAGCACCGGCCATTGTTCTGTGGCAGCTCGCCACACCGATCAGTGCGTGGCACATTCTCCACGACGCATTCGTATCCAGTGTCGTGCCCTCGTCCAGCGCGACTGACCCTGCGTCGCTGGAAAATGACTCGCCGACGCTTCTTTCTCCCGACTGGGAAAACGATAGCGGTAGCGTGGGCGTGATCGTGGCAGAACTCTTTGCAGATGTGCTCCAAACCGAGGAAGCCCTGGGTGAGGCTCTCTTGGCACATCTTGGCGAACAAGAAGCGCTCGTCCCAGCCGCCGTCGCGCTGGTGCAGGCCGGTCTCGCGTCTCAACCACTGGATACACGTCGCGTGTATGCTGGCTACCGCCTGCTGATGGCCCTTTTGCCGCTGCGGCCTAACGACATTTGGCAGCATGTCCGCTCGACCAATGTGCTGATCGGTAGTCCTGGACATGTGCCGCTTCTCGACGCCAGTGTGCCACGCTCGGCACTGCTTACGCACGAGCGCCGCACAGGTGTGTTCACAGGCACCTTCTGCCTTCTTGATTTGCTATATGCTCTCCTCGAACACATCCAGTCGACGCAGTTTGTCGATCCTCCCTCCCTTGTACAAGTGCAGGCGTCTGTTCTTGCTCGTGCCATTGGCTGGGCCGGCTACCACATCTGGCACGACCACCAGCAATGGCATTACGCAGACAACCCGTCTGGATGGATGCATATGAGTTTCAAGTGCCTTCGTCTGTTTTCGGCCGTCTTGAGCGATCCGTGCTTTCTTGCACCGCTCACAGCCAAGGACCCTCCGGCTGCCGTGCTGGCTGTGCAGCCGCTGCACCTGGCTGTCGAGCACGTCTTGGGCCACGACGCCTCGTCTGCGACGTTTGCGCCGATGCTCCATGCGCTCGGTGTCGGCCACGCACGTATCGATGCGCTGTACCGTGCCGGCGACACCCAATATGCTCATGTGCTGGAGGAGCTCATGGCCTTGTGTCTCGAGACGTCGAGTCTCCTCGTCGCGCGGCCCGACACGTCCCATGTGCTCACGGCACTTCTCGTTGGTGCGGCACCGGGAGGCGGCGAAACCCTCGCCAGCGTGATATTTGCGTACATCGCTGCGCCTGTGTCGCCCTCGTTGGCTACGGCCGCCGCCCATCTCCTCACAGACATGGTCCGTGCGCCCGACATGGCTGCGCTGCGCTTGGCCGGTCATCTCGGCTCGACCAAGCAGGTGGAAGATGCAGTGGATCAGCTGCTGGGTGTGCTGGAGAATACGGCGGCTGATGCGCCGCTTCGCATAGCGCTCTGGCACATGTTGAGTGCGTTTGTGTCGAACCAGCCTGCGCTGGCGACGCTGCTGCTGACGGGTGCTCATCTAGCCCACGATTTGAGCCAGCATTCGTCGTCCAAGCCACGGGCGCTGCATATGACGGCGCTCGATTTGGCCGTGCAAGCGCTGCGAACCGTGGACGAACTTTGGGATGCGAATCCCCAGCTATTGGATGCCGTGCTGTACTTTTTGAACGAGGCGTGGGCGCAGGCAGCGGCGCATCCTCAGGTGTTTGGTGAGTTGCGTACGCAATCAGCGCTGTGGGATGGTCTCGTCGAGCTTATCCGGCGCCCCGTGCCTGTGCCGCCCGCACTTGACGTCGAGGCGGACGAGTCAGCGACGCTGTATGCATCTCGCCTCTTGTGCCAAGCGCATGCCCTGGGTCTCTTGCCATGTGACCTCAGTGCTATGCGCGCGCCACGGGCCCAGCCGACGGACAGGGCCGGCTGTGTGCGCGTGATGCTGGCGCTGTGCTCTGATGCAAGTGCTTTGCAACGTACTCTGCACGATGCGATGCTGACTATGCCGGCTGCTGTGCCCATGACGATGGAGAAGCATTTGTGCGAGACTGCGCCGGACGTGCCTTGGGCCCTGCTGCGCCACAAGCCACAACGCCATGACTATGAGCGCGAACGCGCATTTGGTCCATCGTACATGTATGATCTTCCTACGGTGCTGCGGCGCACGCGTCCTGATCCCTTGTTGGCATCGTCCCAGCAGGCTACACGCTCTGATGTGCTGCATTGTGTGGCGCAGGTAAGTCTGCGGTGGTCGGTCGTGGATGCTCAAGCACGGCGGGCTGTCGCGTGGACGGATTGCTTGGGTATCATGACAGCGCATCTGCTCGCCCAAGCCGAGGCGCAAGGTGCCGCATCCCTGGAGGCCCTGCAGCGCTCGCTCAGCGAAGCGGCGCTGCATATTGGCCCCTTGGCCCTCGAGCAAGACCGCCCCCACGTCGTGACTTTGTTGGCTGTGCTCATAGGCGCCTCGCATGTCCGTCTCGACGCGGCAGCGCTGGAGAAGCTCAGCACGCTGGTCGCCAAGCTCGGTGAATCGTCTGCCTACAAGTTGCCGGCGTTCACGTCACAGGGCGTGCGCTCGCCCCTTGTGCAGCTCATGCTGGCGGTGGCGTCATGCGCGCGCCGCCACAAGGCCGCCTTGCCAGCGCTTCCGACCATGGTCGGTCAAGCGATGGACGTATTTCTTCGTCTCGAGTCGCTCGCGCCTCTGCTAGAGAAGCCGCTGAGTGAGTCGGCACGGCAAGCCGAGAGGGATCTCGATACGCTGGTGGCGTTCCTGCACAAGTGCATGGCGCCTGAGGCGCATGTGCCGGCTTCAACGTGGCTGGGTCCGATCCGAGAGACACGTATGCTTCCTATTTGTGCCGAGCTACTGTCGAGCATGCCACTTACGCCGGAGCACGACGGCGTGGGTGCGCCGCGGACGCACATGCGCTTCTTTATGCCGCTCTTACGCTTTCTCGAGGCTCTTGCATCGCACTCATCGGCGTGTGAGCTCGTAGCACATGCTGGTGTCGTGCGGGCCCTGTGTGCCACGGCGCTCAGCTCGACGCTCGAGCAGGGCGGTCTGGATGCTGTGCAGCCCTCGGGCGAGCCTCATCCCTTGCATGCGGCATGGCTACTGATGCTGCGCATTGTCGTGCGGCTCGTGGAGAATCTGGGGCTCGAAGATGCGCGCGGCCACCTTGTCGATGCGGATGTGCAGGTGTTTGTGTACATGTATGCGGCGCAGCTGCGCCGCTCCCTTACGTTTTCGCCGTTGACCCAAACGAATCCCTTGGATGTGGGGCAGCTGCAGGAAGTGGCCATGGTCCTGCGTCTTTTCCGGAGCATGTGGACGGCGAAGGCGCCTTGCCAGACTGTGAGTGGCGCGTCGCCGCATCAGCGCGCCGCCATGATGCCTCTGGGCGAGCCGTTCCTCCAGGATACCCCACTGCTGTTACAGCAGCTCGCCTATCTCCGCGGCCATGCCGATGAGCTGTCGACGATGCTAGGCTTTGACGCTTCCACGCCACCGACAGCGCCTGTGCTGCAGCATGCACACGAGACTGTGGCCGAGAGTCTGGTCATGCTGCTTACGCTGATGTGGGATATGAGTGGCGCTGATGTGATCATGACATGCGATCCGCACGACTGGCCCATGCTGCCGGCCCTCATCCATCCCTCCATGCACGTGGCATCCCATGCGCCTGCGTCGTTCGGCACGCTTCTTGAGCTCGCCAGCACCCTCACGAAGCAGGTGCAGCGCAAGGAAAGCGGGGCAGCGGAGGCACTCGAGCAGTGCATTGGCCTGTGTGCGACGCAGGCCATGGCCTGGGCTCAGGGACCCATGCCGCGACAAGGGAGCGAGTCCATCTCGATCCATGTTGACCAGGCTCAAGCAGAGCTTGACGCCGGTCTAGGCCGCGATATTGAGGCGGCCATCCAGTCGGCCTCCGAGGCTGACGCCAGTGCGTGGTGGAAGGCACTGTCGGCGTTCCATGCACGGTATATGCAGTCGCGCGTGTAGAGAAAAAGGACCTCCACCCGTAGGATGCCTCTGTTCCGTCATGTCGACGGTGTCGTCATCGCCGCGCCTTTCGGCGCGCGCACGCGCGATACTGACGACGCATCACGATCCGACGGCGACTCATGATGCCTTTGTGATGATGCAGCGCATGTATGGTGATCGCCTTCCTGATGTGAAAGCGCTGCCTGAGCGACTTTGGCATGACGTGCAGCAGGAAGAGTATGCGGCGACGGATGCATTTTGTGATGCGCTTCAAGCCCTGGATAACGAGCTTGCACGTATGTGTGTGGTTACGCAAAGTGCTGAGGACGAGGCTCGTCAGGCGTTGAGCTGCACGGAGCAAGCTTTTGATCGCGCCTGCGATCTCTTAGATCATGCGCATGCGCTGCAGGACCAGATCAGGGCGGCCCAAATGCACCAGCGCTTGGCTGAGCGCCTCCTAACGCGCTTTACCCTGACTTCTGATGAGATGGCCATCGTGCAGGCGCCAGACGCATCTGTGGACGACGCCTTCCTGGGTGTGATGGACCGCCTGCAGACCATACTGGACGAGTCGCTCCTCCTGATGGATGTGAGGGACGAAGACAGCGAAACGCCCGCAGGATCCGCGCAGTCATCTGCGCGCGCCGTGGAAGATATACGCGAGCGTGCATCTTCTCTCCTGCAGACATGCATGCAGCGCCTCGCGCACTGGTGCTCGACGGTGCTCCGGAGTCTGCCGCTCGAAGGCGCCGATGTGACGGCGGCCCTTCGTGAGGCCTTGCGCCGCCTCGCGACGCGAGAAGACCTATTTCATCCTACGATGACAGCGCTCGCCGAGACGCGCGCAGCTCGGTGGCCCGAGGCCTTCCACATGGCCCTGGTCGTGGGCGGTCCGCCGCCGAGCTACCTACCCCGTCCCATTGAGCTCCATGCACATGATGCCGTGCGCTACGTGTCGGATATGCTGGCATGGGTGCACCAAGCCATCGCGAGTGAGCGCGAGCTCGTTACCTCGCTCTTTGCGCCACTGGCCGCACCTGCCACCACACCCCTCGTCGCGAGTGCGCGGAGTGTTGAGCCGCCTGTGCTGGACGCCCTGATCCACCGCATGCTTGATCGCAGCCTGGCTGGATGCGGCCGACTACTGCGCATGCGCGTCCAGCAGACGCTGCGCGCGGAGCAGCAAGCGCTCTGCCTCCTACGACTCTACTTTGTGCTGAGTTTCTACCGCGACACGCTGCGCCACACGCTCAACGAGACGTCATCGCCGCTTTGCAAGACTGTGGACGAGCTGTACCACATGGCCGATGTGGCCTTCGTGCATGCGCTGCAGCAGCTGCATACACGGCTCGTTGTGCCGGAGCAGCCAGGACGTGACGTGTCGCCTGCGCTCGTCGAGGCGCGCGAGCGTCTCGATGATCTTCTGAAGGAGTGTGCCGACGACAAGCAAGATGCGTCCATCATCTACGCGCGCATCGCGCAGCATCTCGTCGGCCCCATGCACGGCATGTGCATGAAGACGGCGGACAAGATCCGGCAGCATCGCGAGGCGTCGTCGTGGTTCTCGCTCTTTGCCAGGCCTGAGAAAGCGGATGATCCCGAGTGGGACGCCGATGTGTTTCTCGTGCATGCGCTGGCCCCTCTCGCTGACACGCTAAGGAAGTACAGCGCGCTGGAAAGCCGGCACGATGCCGTGCGACGCGACTGCGTCGCTGCCGCCGACCGCCTAAGTCATCGACACTACGTGGCTCTGCACAAGGCGTCGGGCCTGGCGGAAGCAGAAAACGCGCCTCCATCCACATGGTCTACGTCATTCCGGCCAGCCTGGCATGCGTTTTGCGCAGCGCCGCATCTCCTGTTTCCACCTGAGCGCCTGGCCTGCATCCAGGATGCGTCGTTGCGCAATGCCATGCATCGTGCCGCGCTCTTGCGTCTCGTGCACACATATACCCGGCTGCGTGCTCAGCATGCATCCACCGACTTGCCCACGGCGCACGAGGTGGCCATGGTCATGGATGTGAACGAGGCCGTCGATGCGACGCCTATATCTCTGATAGAGGCGGTCATTTCATAGTGCCGCACCAAAGAAGATGGGCGCTGTGCGCTGGTACACCGCCAAATCGTGCTCCGAGAAGCAGCAAAAGACCACGAGCTGCAGGGCCGAGCCGGCCTCGCTGGCGAGGAACGTCGTGACCTCTTCGAGCGCGGCCTTCGTGGCGTCTTCCTTCGGGTAGCCGTACACGCCGGTCGAGATGGATGGGAAGGCCACGGTGCGCAGCTGGTGGCGCACGGCTTCGAGCAGACTGTGGCGGTACGCTGACTGCAGCAGGCGTCGTGCCTCGGATGGCGAGTGCTCCGAGTACACGGGCCCGACCGTGTGGATCACCGACTTGCATGGCAGGCGGTACGCATTCGTGGTCTTGGCCTCGCCCGTGCGGCAGCCGCCCAGGCGGCGGCACTCGGCGAGGAATTCAGGGTGGTCGGCTGCGCGATGAATGGCGCCATCCACGCCACCTCCGCCCAGCAGCGTCGGGTTCGCCGCATTGACGATCGCATCGACCTCTAGCTTCGTAATGTCGCCACAGTACAGCACGATCTTGCGGGCAACGGCATGGGCGTACGGCAGCACGGGGAGACGCCGGACAGAGACGACCATGGTCACGGGCGGAAGGGTAGGTGGGACGGGGTCGTTGGTCCCTGCGTGCCTGGGATATATACGTCCGCGACGCTGTGGCGCCGACATTGTTTTCTCTCCCATTTTCTCCATGAGTGCCACGCCGCAAGTGATCGTGCAGCAGACGCCGCAGCAGCCATCTATGCTGTCGAAGAGTACGTAGCAGGCCTTCTTACGTGTGCAGTGAGCATGGGTGCGGTCATGGGCTCGCTTGTGGGGGCCACGATTGGCTTCATTGGAGGTGGCTTCCAGATTTTGCGGTACGTTTGACGCAGCGCTGACGCAGTGCCGGACCTGGTCCTCGGGGAGCGATGGCGACGCTCGCGCAGTACATGATCTCGTCAGGCGCTACGTTCGGCTTCTTCATGTCGATTGGCTCGGTGATCCGCACCGAGTCGCTGCCGCATGCGCGCGACGAACAGTGGCGCGCGGCGTACCGTGCGGCGGGCCACCGTGTGGCTGTAGCGCAGCGCATCTAACTATACACGGCGGAAACGCGCTTGGATGAAGCGGCGTTCCATGATCGCGCCTGTTTTTCGGTTCGTGTCCGTCCGGACGACCTCCTCGACGGAACCTGCCACGCCACCCGCCTCGGCAAAGAGGCGCTCGACTTCGTCGCGTGTGAAAAAGTAGGCCATCGTGTGGTCGCCGCGGCGGTACCAGTGGTGCGAGTCGCTGAGCAGGCTCGGCTCAGCCCACGGGGCATCGCGCCGCGTGTGGAAGCGCAGCTGAGCGAGGTCCCCACGCGCATAGTCGCGGAACACCACGCTAGCTCCCGTAGGGATATGGTCCAGCAGCGCACGCACGACACGGACTTGCTCGTGCGGCGGGATGGCAGACAGCACGAAAATCAGCGAGAGCGTCGAGACGGCTGGCCAGGCCGGCCGCGCCGCCAAGTGCGCCGATAGCGACGTGTCTTTGACTAGGTCGTACACAAACGCATTGACGCGCTCGGCGTCGTGAGCCGGGTGCTTTGTGACCATGTCGACGGCTCGTGGCGAAAAGTCGCAGCAGTGCACACGCAGCTGCGCGTTCTTTTCCAGGAGCGGAAACACCGTGTTGCCCACGCCGCACCCGACCTCGAGAAGCACGGGCGTGTCGTGCGTCAGCAAGTCGTGATCGTTCTGCCGCAGCTCCTCAAATTCGCGGTCCGTCCAGTGCCGATTTTTGAAGAAGCGGTCCTCATTCGCCTTGTAGAACTTGTCCCATGCCCTGCCGGCATCGCGCTGCGTCTTTTCAATCATGAACGGCGTGCTCACGCGCCGGTTCTGGGCCAGCACGTCGGCACTCGCCGCCGGCAGCGACGCACCACACATGGAGGCGAGGAAGGGCCGCGGTCTGCCTGACACCCACGTGGCCCTGTTGTTTTTCGACCATGACGACGACACGTTCGTCGACGGACGGCGATCCGGGCGCCATGGCCTCGTCCATGCATGCCTATGCTGGATCGCGCGAGTCCGTCGTGCTGCTGAACGACTCTTTCTTCCAGGTGCGGCAGCATGTGCCGTCCCTCGCGCCTGCCGTCGTCGAGGCACTGCAGACGGATATGTACGCGGCGCCGAGCACGGGTGGCGTGGACCGCGATACCGAGTATGCGTACTGCGCCACAGCTGAGCGGTGCTTCGTGTGGCTCACTACGAGTGCGTGTCCGACGTGCTACACGTTCCCGGTGCCCCCGACGAATAGGCCGCCGCACTGTCTTCTCCTTCCGCGCCCCCTGAATGCGAGCGCCGAGCCGGCCCTCCTGCTGTGCACGGCGGACGGCCAGCTCGCGTTCTGGAACGCCGTCAGTGATGCGTTCACGACGACGAGCAGCGTGCCGGGCGTGCGTCTGCCGCTGCACGCTGGCGAAGACGTGTCGGCTGCCGCGCGCATCGACGGCAGCCAGGTGATCGTCGGCACGACGCATGCGCGGCTGTTCGCTGTGCGTGTGCATATGCAGCGTGGCGAGCACCACATGGCGCCGTCGCTGCTGAGCGAGTCGCGCGGCCTGCTTGCGCGCTGGTTTGGCGGTGGCTCGAGTGCCATGCGGGCCGAGTATGCCATCACGTCGCTCGCCGTCGGCACGCCTGACGACGACATGTGCTGCCTTGTGCTGGCTATCAGTACACGCACTGTGCAGGTATGGCGCGTCCCGCTCACCGCGGGTGCAGGAGCTGGCGCCGCGCCGCGCCTCGTGCACGCCGACACGAGTGTGCACCGCTCCCTAGCGAGCCAGGTGTTGTATGCTCGGGGCCAGCGATTCAGTGCGGCGGAGGCGATGCGCATGGAGATGATGGATGCAGCTTTTGTGCCCGGCGAAGACGCCTTTGTCGTGCTGTACATGGACCGCAGCGCGCCATCGATGCCGTCGTACGGCCTGGCCCTCCTGGATGTGGCGAGTGATGCACCGCTGGCACCGCGCCGTATTTGGCCCTTGCGCTTCGAAGCTGCAGAAGATCCTCGGCCGGCGGCCCGACCGCGCGTGCTCGTAGCCGAGGCGCAACCGAGCGTCGCATTCGTCTCGTTTGCGCATGCCGTCGTCGTGCAGCTGCTTTGTGACCCATGTGGCTCGGAAGAGTCTCTGCGTCTGCGACATGGCTCAGATCGCATCCTCGGCGCATGCGTACGAGTGAGCGGACAGCGTGCGCAGTGGACGGCTCTCACGTCCAAGAGCGGGACGTGGCATGTCGAGCTGGACGTGCTGCACGCGCAGCAGCAGGCTCTCGACGAGCAGCCTGCGTCGCCGCATGCATTGGATGCCCAGACACGGCGTCTGCAAGAGCGCCTCGAGAGCGCCGTGTGGTTCGATGATCCGGCCCATCCGCTCCAGCTGGATGCGCTACCAGCTCACCTCGATATCGAGGTGCTCGAGCACTGCGTCGTCCGCATCAGCACCGATGTGCTCACGAGCTCGCTGCGATGCATGCCGCCCACAGTAGACTTGCGCACGCAACTAGCGCAGCGCATCGCATGTGCGCTGCGCTTGCGCGATGTGCTGGGTCATAATGGCTACCTCGCACAGCTGTCGACGCGCGTGCGCGCGCATCTGCGGGCCGATGCCGCGCTGCTCGCGGGGGCAAGTGACTTGTGGCGCCTCTACGATGCCGGATCGCATGCCACCGTCCTCGCCGCGGCGATCGAGCGCGTGCTGGGCCCTGGCAGTGAGCGTGCGTTCTTCGAGCAGGCTCTGCCGCACGTGCTAGAGGTGCTCGAGGCGCTGCACGCCCAGCTGGACGCCTCGAATGCGATCGTGTGTACGCGTCTCGTACTAGCGCTGCTGCTGGGCGCTAGTCGCTTCCGGTCCGAGCACGGTGCTACGTACCAGCTGCCGCCGACGCCAAGCACTCCGACCTGGGTGCCATGGTACGCATCGCCTGTGTGCATTCGTCTACTGGAGGCACTCTTTGACGCCACGCGCTCGCGTCTGGAACACAACGATGCATCCGTGGCGGAGCTGCGGACACAGCTGTGTGCGCTAGCGGAGCAGGCTCTCATGGCCTACGAAGCACGCGAGGCATGCACGCTGGACGATGCTGAAGCGCACGCTGCCGCGCACGCTGCCTTTGCGCACGCCCGTCCTGCGCTGCTACGACCCCTGCTGGCCATCGGCCGCGCCGACAGAGCCTTTGCTTTGGCCGAGCACCACCGCGACTTTCACACACTGGTGGAGCTGTGCTTTGCAGACGCGCACGAAGAAAAGGAGGACGCGAAACGCATCAAGCTCATGCAGGCGCCGCCTCCGGCAGCCGTCGTGCGTGTGGAAGCGTACCTCGACACGTACGGCATGGACTTTGCGAATGAGCTGTACCAGCATTATATCCGGCATGGCGCGCTGCGCCGCCTCATGGAGCCGCAACCCCAGCATGCGGCTCTTGTCTCGGCGTTTCTGGACGCGCATCCGCAGTACGGCCGACTTGCATGGGTGCACGACACGGCCCTCGGCGCATACGACCACGCCCGTCATACGTTGCGCTCCACGGCCGATGCCGAGCGTCTGGACGTCGAAGCCAAGCAGCGGATGCTGAGTCTCGGAAAGCTGATGCACCTCGCGACGCTGCCACGCATGGATGACGCACTTGCGCCGGCACAGCAGGCCGCGCTCGAAGCCTGGGACGATGCGCTCGATTTGGGCCACATTCAGCATCGCCTCCACCAACGATGGTCCGACGCTGCGTGGATCGATGCACAGACGCCGCCCGAGGCGCAGGCGGAAGCGATCGCCTCGGCTGTTGCGCCGCTGCTGTCGGAGCGGCCGGCTCTGCGCATGCTCTTTGTGTCGCTCGCGCGCGACGTGATGGCCGGTCTCGTCGTGGGCGGTGAAGATATGATGGATCTGCTGACGCTCACCGACCGCGCGTTTGCGGCGCCTCCCGAGGCGCCCCTCACCGACCTGGCCATTGCTGCACAGGTGTTTGTGCGTCTTGATACACCGACGCCTGCGCGCCGCGAGGCGGCACTGGCCTCGCTGTGGCGCCGCCTCTTTTTGATGGATGACTGGGAGGCACTCAGCGACACGACGAGTATGACGGACGATCAAGTCCTGCACAATGTCCAGGGCACGGTGGCATTTCACACGCTACAGAGCGTGCTCGCCGACGCCAGTACGGCCAGCACGCTGATGGCTCCTGAATCGGTATGCGCCCTGCCGCCGCCCTCGGTGTCGTTGTTGGCCGAGCGTCTGCAAGGTCTGCCCGATGCGCATATCGAAGCGATTCATGCAGCCCTCCAAGACGAGCACGAGGCACTGGTGCATATCGTGCAGCATACCAAGCTCTCGGCGTACTTTGCGCATATCCTGTCGGTCCGCGACGACATAGTCGCGGAAGACGAGGCGCTCATGCCAGGTGCATCAGATATGGTCCTATAGATCCTTTATGAACGCTTGGCTTGGGTCATTTGGGCCTTGCGCTGTGCACGCCGCTTGGCCAGGTCTTTCCGCCTAGCCTGCTCGGCGGGCGTGAGCTTCTCAAATTTCTCCTGCTGCGCACGCCGACGCTCTTCCTCTTCAGCCCCCGCCGCCTCGGCCCTGTCTTCACGCGCGTGCCGCTCCGTCAGTTCCTGGCCGACCTGTGCCCTCGTCTTTTTGAGTGAAGTGTACGTTTCAGGACGCAGCTGAAGAATGTCGGAACGGCCTGCGGACGTCTGAGCCAGGGCATCCGCGATATCGAGCACAAGCGCAAGGAGCGGCAGACTCGCGCTAGCCTCAGAGGCCGTGCGGGGCACACGCATCGTCAGCTCCAGACGCTCCACGCGCTCGGACTCCGGCACGGCGCCCGATGTCGGCTCGCGTGCGGGCTGGTCGGTATACAGCAGCGACACAAAGAAGCGGCCGCCCGGTCCATGAAGCCGTTCAGCCACACCCAATCGGGCACGCTGCTTGTCGCCACGCGGGCCTATGTCGCCGAGCCAACGGTCGGTGGCATCGCCCGACTCGGACGCAATCGCAAAGCGCGCATCCAAACCACGCAGCTCACTGGCATTCTCACTGTCTAGGACGCGCGCAAACTTCATGTCAAAGCGGTCGTGGCGCATGGCCCGCAGCTCGGTCTTGTCAATGATCGCGAAAGTGGCGCCGTTGATCCGCGGCGTCGAAGGCAGCGTCAGCGTCAGCGTCAGACGGTCAGGCCCGCACCATGGCACGGCCGGCAGAGTGAAAATGTCGTACAGATGCTGGACTGTCCAGAGTAGCGGGTCGTGACGTGGCCGCAGCGAGAGCGTAGCATGCAGCGTGGACACACCACGACGACCTGTCGCGAACAAGCATGCCTCATCTGCGCCATTCCACACAAGCGGGGGCACTGCATGCCCGGGCTCCGCGCCGACCTGCGCAAACTCACTCTCAAGAGCTTTGGCATAGGTATGGTGCCAGGCACGCACGCGCCACCGGTTCCGCAGGCGGCCGATCATGGCAAAGACGAGAAACACAAGCAGCGCACCGATCAGGATACCCTGGATATAAAAAGGTTTGGGACGAAATACCAGCTCGTTGTTGAACAGTTTTCCTGTCCACCACGGTGGGCTTTCATCCCGCTGTAGCTCAACAGCCCAGTGATACAGTCGCTGCAGCGGCCGCGCAGCTGGCTCCATCGCGACGGTCGCGTTGCAACGCAGGCGGACCACGAGGCGACCGCTGCCGCCTGATTCTCGGCCGAGATGATATGGTCCCACCGATCCGCCGCACGTACGAGGGAGCCGCCACCGAGGGCGGGAAGCTCGGTGGGTGAAGGAGAACAGCGCGTCAAGCTGTTCATGTCGCCATAGCACCTTCCTTGGATAGAGCGATGGCCGCTGCCCCTCAGGGACGCGTGACACGCATGATTGATTTGCTGGTGTAGGATGTGGAGAGGCTCGGTCGGTCCACAGCCGCCACTTGCGTGGCTGTTCTGACACTTCCCATCACTGTGAATCTCGCCCGACTGTGAGTGTGGTCACCTACCTGATAGGCAGTCCCAACTCGAGCCGAAGCGTTATTCTGCAAGAGAAAAAGTCTGGCCAGTGACTCTGGCCTACAGAAATCCCATATGGACAGAAAAGACGCGACACCAGGGTTCGAAGACCCGCTCTCGACTGAGAGCATGATGGTGGAAAAGCCTGTCCAGCGTATTAGTGTGATGGATCACCATGCCTTCGCCGAGAAATACTTGGCAGACCTAGGTCAGGAGGAGGCAGACTTTCAGGTGTGCCATTGGCCGATCCAGTCCTGGCATGCTCTCGACAAGCGCATTACGGGACCCGAGTTTGAGTGCGGTGGGCACCGGTGGCGGATCCTGCTCTTCCCCTTCGGAAACTCGAATGGTCAGCCTTATGACATGGTGTCTGTGTACCTTGACTACGCTGACAACAAGGACACGCCAGAAGGCTTTCACGCATGCGCACAATTTGCGCTAGTGATCTCGAATCCCAACGATCCCACTCTCTTCTCCACGAGTCAAGCTCACCATCGCTTCACGACGGAGGAAATGGACTGGGGATTCACCCGCTTTAACGAGTTCCGCAAGCTGGCTGTCCCCCTCGACAAGCGCACACGACCGATCATCGAAGACGACCAAGCTGTCGTTTCAGCCTTCGTACGCGTCCTCAAGGATCCCACGGGTGTGCTGTGGCACAACTTTATCAATTACGACTCGAAGAAGGAGACGGGCTACGTGGGTATGAAGAATCAGGGCGCCACATGCTACATGAATTCGCTGCTCCAATCCCTCTTTTTTACCAACTATTTCCGCCGTGCTGTGTATCAGATCCCAACAGAGAATGACATTCCCACAGACAGCGTGGCCTATGCGCTCCAGCGCGTGTTTTATCAGCTTCAGACGAGTCATCAGCCGGTGGGAACGACCGAGCTGACGAAATCCTTCGGCTGGAAGTCCCTCGACTCGTTCCTACAGCACGATGTCCAGGAGTTCAATCGTGTGCTCCAGGAAAAGCTGGAGATCAAAATGAAGGGCACGGCGGCCGACGGTGCTATTAACCGCCTGTTTGTCGGTAAGATGAAGAGCTTCCTGCGCTGCGTCAACGTGCAGTACGAGTCGGCTCGTTCGGAAGATTTCTACGATATTCAGCTCAACGTAAAGGGCATGCTCAACCTGGAGCAGTCATTCTGGAATTATATTCAGACCGAGATGCTAGAAGGCGATAACAAATACCACGCGGAAGGCTATGGTCTCCAAGATGCCGAGAAGGGCGTGGTGTTTGAGAAGTTTCCGCCTGTCTTGCATCTCCAGCTCAAGCGCTTCGAGTACGACTTGGAGAAAGACATGATGGTCAAAATCAATGACCGCCACGAATTTCCCTTGTCAATTGACCTCAAGCCGTTTTTGATCCAAGAAGCCCAACACGAGCCTTGGGTATACAAACTGCATGGCGTGCTTGTTCACTCGGGCGACTTGCACGGTGGTCATTACTTTGCCTTGATCAAACCTGAGCCCGACAGCAACTGGTTCAAATTTGACGACGATCGCGTCACACCCGCCACGCTCAAGGAGGTGTTGGAAGACAACTTTGGTGGTGAGATGGTGCCGCCCGGCGGTATAAACCGCCATCCCAGCGCCACGGCGCCCATTCGTGCGATGAAGCGCTTCACGAATGCTTACATGCTTGTGTACGTGCGCGAGTCCTTGATGGACGAGGTGCTGAAGCCCATCGGGCCAGCCGATGTGCCTGACTACCTCAGTGAGCGCATCGAAGACGAGCGCATACAGATGGAGATCCGTCGCCGCGAGCGCGAAGAGCAGCACCTGTATCTGACCACCAAGATTGTCACAGAGGACCTATTCCGCACCCACCAGGGCTTTGATCTGGCCACGTTTGACGACCGCATAGGGTGCCCAACGGACTTGCCGACGTTCCGAGTCCTCAAGAACGAACCGTTTGTGAGCTTCAAGGCGCGACTGGCGAACCACTTTGAGCTGCCTGAGCAGTTAGTGCGGCTGTGGGTCCTGGTCAACCGCCAGAACAAGACGGTGCGTCCTGATGCCATTGTACCTGAAAACGATCCGAGTCTCACGCTGGAAGTGGTCCGGGATCGCATGGCATCTCGTCAGAACGACTTGCGCTTCTTTATGGAAGTCTTGGATCCCAACAGTCTGGCCATGGCACACTTGGATCCTGCGACTCGGAACGATGCCATTATGATTTTTCTCAAGTACTTTGACACGTCGCGGCAGAGCCTGCTGGGTGTCTCGCGCATGTACGTGCAGCGACACATGAAGGTGAGCGACTTGGTGCCTACTATCAACGAGCTTATGCGCTGGCCGCCAGCGACACAGGTCAAGATGTTTGAAGAGATCAAGCCCGGGATGATTGAGCAGCTCAAGTTTAAGGCTACCTTTGCGCAGAGTGAGATTCAGGACGGTGACATTATCTGCTTCCAGATCGAGCTGTCTGAAAAAGATGCGAACGACTATGAGATGCAGCAACTGTACTCCAATCCCGTACAGTTTTACGATTTTCTGCAGAATCAAGTTCGTCTGCTGATCAAGCCTCGCAACGAAGATGCCGTCGGCCAGCCCGAGGTGGAACTTACCTTGAATAAGAAAATGACGTATGACATGCTCGCCACCAAGGTCGCAGAGCGTCTAGAGCAGGACCCACTTATGCTGCGCTTCACCGTGGCGAATGGTCCGAATGGTACTCCCAAGACGGTGCTCAAGCGCTCGGCCAACCAAACTATCAACGAAATCATCCAAACGAGCTATCTGCAGGGACCAGCGAGTTTGCTCTATTACGAGATTTTGGATGTGAGCATCATCGAGCTGGAGACCAAGCGTTCGCTCAGCGTGTCGTGGATGGGCGCACACAACAAAGAAGACCCGCATCTCTACACATTCTTGCTCCCCAAGACGGCTACTGTGCATGAACTGGCAGATCAGCTAGCCAAGCAAGTCAGCCTTCGACCGGATGGCACACACAAGATCCGGGTATTTGTGTCGGCTGCTTTGGGCCGCTTACAACGCGAACTGCACATGTTTGACAGTATCAACAGCATCCCAGAGGGCACAGAGCTGTTTGCCGAGGAAATCTGGCCGGAGGAGCTGGCTTTGGGCGAGGACGCGAAATTGGTCCACATGTGCCATTTCTTCCGAGATGTGGCGCGTGTCCACAGCGTGCCGCTCCGTTTCGTCCTACTGCGCAACGAGCGCTTTGCGGACACGGCCAAGCGCATCCAGGTGCGTCTTGATGTGCCGGACAAGGAGTTTGCCAAGTTCCGCTTTGCCCTCATTCAAACGAGCCAATACAAGCAGCCCACCTACTTGGAAGATGACGACGTGGTGTTCGACCACAAGTTTCTGCCAGACGACGTCATTGGCATAGACCACATGGATCGAAGTGGACGCGCCAGCCGGCTCCATGGCCTGCATCCACAAGACCGCGGGATCCAAATTCGCAGTTGATAGAAAAGAAAAAACTTTCTCTATGGCAGTTCGTGTGTGAGACCGTGACGAATCGACGTGCGCAGCGCCTCACTAATGTCAGGGTGCATGCCCACATAGGCCAGAAGCAAGGAAACGGGCAGGGTAAAAGGTCTGCGCGATACACGCTCGGAGACGCGTTCACTCTCCACGAAACCAAGCTCTGTGCCATTGTACTGCAGCGAGAGGCCATATGTATGAGCCTGGGTCTTCTGGACAACGAGGTCCAGGGCGTGTCCACGATGGACTTTGGTGCGTGGGAAGAGAGACTTGAGGTCGTGCACGTTGCGAGAGAGGCTTTTTTCGACCTCATCGGACATATCATACGTGTCGGGCAAGGCTCTTGCATGTTTTGCACGCACATTGATAGCACGCACGAGTCCGTCTCGGAGATGCGCAAAGTCAGTGGACCGCACAGGCATGATACGGATCGCACACGGCACGCCAGCCTCGAGCCAATCCTGTAGTTGCTTTTCCAGATCCACGTCACCAGATGCTAGTGGTTTCCTTGAAGCCTCTAGGGCATCCTCCGCCACATACAGGCCCGCCACATAGACATGAAAACCGAGGAACGTGACAGTGCGCACGCCGAAGCCCACGAGGCGCAAGATCGAGCTCGTATGATTCACATTCGTGCCGGCTGTCTGCATGTAGACGGGCACATCCATGGAAGACTTGGGTTCCTTGACAGTGCGATCCATGGGTGCCTCTAGATAGAGGGGCAAGGCTGGCACAGCCATGGCAGCCGCCACCGAGGCACCCGCTATACCCAGCCACAGTGGCCAAGACACACGACGAGCCGCGTACGCCCTGGTGTGAGACATGCGCACTGGCACACGCAGCGCGATGGCCGTGCTACTTGAATAAGCTTGGCGCACCACAGGTCTCCAAGGCAGCATTCCGTATACGAGTGGTCAGTGTGTGGGGGGAACTTGTGGCCAATGAGACCGTGTTCATTTTCCCCTCCCATAAGCTCCACCATGCCATTTACGCCCGACTCGGACTTGGAGCTGAGCTTCCCCGCAGAGCTGATCCCGACGGACTTGAATGACCGGCTCGCGCAGCACAATTTGCATATCCGACCGCTCGCTTCGTCTGACCATGGCCGCGGTCACATCCGAGTGCTTGCTTCGCTGACGTCCGTAGCTGATCCAGGCGAGAAGGCATGGCGGGAACGCTTCTATGAGCTAGCCAAGTCAAACACGTCCGCGAGCAAGTACTACATTTGTGTCATTGTATCAAAAGAGACGGATGAGCTTGTTGCTACGGGCACTGTGTTTTTGGAGCCCAAGTTTTTGCGCTCGCTCGCGACGGCGGGCCACATTGAGGATATCGCCGTGGACACATCGATGCAGGGTCGGGGTCTGGGCAAGATCCTTATCAGTGCACTGACGACGCTGAGTGAGAAGGCCGGTGCGTACAAGACGCTGCTGGACTGCAGCGACGACAATGTGCCTTTCTACAAAAAATGTGGTTACGACGTCAAAGGCCTTCAGATGAGCAAGTATACATAGCCTTTACTGGAGAAGGAACGCCTTGACGGTGTCGATAAATGCACCTGGTGCTTCGGATTGGCACCAGTGGCCCGTCGGAAGAACTTTGAGCTGCATACTTGGGAAGTACGCCTTGCACAGCGGTATATTGTGGCGGTTGATGTACTTGCTGCGCTCGCCCTTGACAAACAGGGTAGGGCCATTCCATAGGCGCTCTGGAGCGGAATGCTCATCGACGGGAGGGGCATAGGGAAACTCACCAATCTCCTGGAGCGCGTGCATAATCTTTTCCACGGGTATGCGGAACTGCATTGTTTCTCCTTGGCGCTCGAGGTTCGTGAGCAGGAACTGGCGCACAGACAGATTCGGCTCGATTTCTTTCAGCATCTTGTCTGCTTCACTGCGTGATTGTACCTGCTCCTTGTTGATCTCCACCATGCATCTAGCATACCGCATAAATTCAGGCGAAATGGGACCGGCAGCTGGCGTCATGTCGACACTAATAAGGTGCGAGAGGGCATGACTTGGTAGCCTTGGGTTCAATGCCATAGTTTGTGCAACTTTTCCTCCCATGGAGTGACCGATCAGCGTCACATTCGAGAGCTGTTTATCCGAGAAGAACTTTTCAATGTCACCGGCCATGTCGAGGTAGGTCATCGTGTCTGCATGAGGCGAGGAGCCGTGATTTCTCATATCCAGTGTGTATATAGGCAAAGCGAATTCTTTTACCATGGCCTTGGCAAGCGAACGCCAGTTTTGTTTCGATCCATAGAGACCATGACAGATCACAAGTGCACTGGTCTTTTGGAACATGGGCCTATCAGATGGGGATGGCTCAAATACTTCGTGAGCAAGCTCTAGTGGCTTGCAAGTCGTTCTTGACGTGCTGAATGCACGAGATGCAGTGGATGCAAGAACGCGATGCAGCGTCACACGAAACATGGTGGCACAGCGGATCCTCGCTCAACGTGTTCGGTCTATGTGGAGAAGTCAGGGTATGGGCACCGAGTCATGATGTGCCTGTAGCTGCACGTCTATGGAGCTTACCAAGGCGGGTCCTCACCAGTGCACTGGCGACACCAGGTGTAGTGCTCGGCATCTTTCACAGTGCACCCCTGGAAACCAAACAGTCGGAAGCAGTCAAAGTACGACTTGACACATTTGTAGCAGATGTCATCGTCCCTCTTGACGTGATCTCGGCGACGAATCATGCCGTGCGGGTCACTTGCGAGAACAAGGGAGAGCAGGGCGAATAGGGCGAATAGGTTCAAAAGCCACTTCATGGTAGATACAGAGGTGACGCGGCTCCATCTCTGTGGGCCTGATCGTGTCTGTGCGTCTGTGTTCGGCCGAGTGTACGAGGAGAAGCGCGGCGTGCCCTGTGCCTGTCCTGCGCAGCCAGCAAAAGGGATTTGGTCTAGGCGAAAAAAGGCACCACTTTTGCCTAGTGCGTCAAGGCTGTCCCGCCTATGAACGCGCACGATCCATGGCTGCCGCATACCATGCCGAAACATGCGCTCGCAGATCCGTTCTACCAGTATGCTGGGCCAAGCCAGGCCAGCGACTCGGCATCGATTCTTTCTGGCACGGGTTCTACAGGGTATGCGGAGTCTGTCCCAACGCGTGTAGCGAGTAGTGCACCGCCTTCCCGGAGATCTACGCGCTCGAATGGAGCGCTCAAGACTGTTCATTCGTACACAGGTGCGAATGACACGCTTTTTGTACAGCTGCACACCCCACCACAGACGTCGCCTACTTATATGGGGGGTTCCAAGGAAAGAGAGAGCGGCGCGATTCATGGTCGCCTGATTCTGCATTGTACGGACAAGTCAAGGGTAGCGCAGGTGCGCATGAAGCTCAAGTGCGTCGTATCTATTCTGGCGCCGCGGGCTTCACAGGCTACCAGCGGCACTGCGCCCAATTTTTCTGGGCTCACGCCTTCGACGGCATCGACGTCGTCACGCGAGCAAATGCTGGTGCAGATTGACTACAGCTTTAATCCCAACGAGGCAAAGTACTGTGCTGCTAAAGGAGCTGCGGTAAGCAAAAATACGACAGGACGGCTGGACCGCCGAGGATACTATGAATGGGAATTCCACTTGGATACGCCTGAAAAAGGACCAGGGAAAAGCACTCTGGCAAATGGCTTCCCTGGCGTGGGCACGTATTATCCATCGAGTTATGTGCTTGAAAGTGATCCGAACAAAAATGGAAAACGCGAAGAATGGGCCAGCGTGAAATGGTATCTCAAGTTTACGCTCGAACGGCCGGGCCTGTTTCGTTCTAATGACCGAGTCCTCATTCCCTTTATCTATCTTCCACCACCGCCCGATAATGCTAGCTCGCTTTTGATTCGGCGACAGGCTCTCTCTACACAAACGCAAAATTTACTCAGTACGATGTCTGGATCCGCGATCCTAAAAAAAAGCCTCTCTGAGCCGGTCTCTACTTGGAAGACGTTTTACTTCACGCTGTCGTCGGCTTCGCTGGGGCAACCTGTCAAGCGGTCCTTGGTCGACAAAATGTTTGGCACAAAAAAGCCCAGAGAAGAACGCTGGGGTATTTCATTGCCTGGCAAACCAATTCCCGCCTTCCCATTACGTTCTATTGTGCCATTTGTTCTTACGCTCGTGCATAGTGCAGGCGTTCCATTGGTCGTGCACCCAGCTGTTTCGCTCATTCAGACGGTCCAACTGCGCGGTCGATCCAATGCTACACACACAAAACATATTGCCTTGGCCAAGGTGATGCCTTCTTCGCTGAACAAGTCAGGCATGCAACAATGGTTTGGATGGGTTCAGTTCCCCAAATGGTGCAGCCCCAGCTTTGAAACTTCGATTTTAGGCTTGGAATATTTTTTACAGGTCAAGCCACTCAATACACCTGAGGCGCATGTACTCCAGACCATCGCACTCGGTCTGTATTGTATGCCACCTCGACTTGCACAGCAGTTGAACACGGCTTCTGTCAATCGTCAGGCGCTGCAACAAGTGGCTCGAAGACAAATTTCCAACGCAAGTGCCCTTCGGCCTGATGTGCCACTTCGCAGAGTTCCACCGCCTTTACCTCCTACGGTGACCTCTATACCAGTGCCTGTACAGGATGTGCAATATGACGATCCACGACAGGCTGGTATGGCTGGCATCGGACGAGCGCATCTGCAGCCACCTGTGCCAGCGGAATCAGCTTCTGACACTGACTTCCAGCAGACTCAGACTGCACATGAAATTCCTCACGTCGAAGCCGAGAGCACTGGCGGCCAAGTTGATGAGGCACCCGTGACTGAAGAGGAATCAATTACGAGTCAAATTCTTGCTGATCATATCGCGGACGAAGATGGTTTGGTGCACGACGCAGGACCACTCACGCAAGAGCAGGAAGCCGCATGGACCATGGATATTCTCGCTAATGCTATGAACGAAGATGATGTGACCGCAGGCTTTGATTTACCGCCATCATACTTTGAGGCGACGGGTATCATTGATAATGAGGAGTCGTAGTGAAGTTGCACGTGATCATGATACAAAAAGCGAAAAAATTCCCATAGGAGCTTCTCTTGCGCACTGTGCGTCGTGGAGCCAAGGCCTTGGGCCAAGGTCTGGAGCACAGCGCGCGACGTCCATTAACAGGGATCTCTAGTCCAAAGGCCACTGGTACTCGCCCTGATGCTAGTTTCTAGTCCTGCGAGTGGGAAGGTCCGCGTGCGCCTCGTTGCTCTTTCTCGTTGTGAGAGACAATTAGCGGACCAGTGGTCAGCGTGGATGTATGCATAGTAGCGCCAGCCATGGTGGTATGCAAGAATTTTAGTGTTCCCTCTACAGCTCTTGCTGGGCGAGTGGCGTAAAGCCCTGAGGTTGGCCCATACCAGAAACGACTCTTGCGCAGTAGGCCTTCGCGGCGCTTTCCCCGGGATGTGTCCCGCTCGGAGACACGTGTAGGTATCGCCGGCGGAGATTGGAAAAGGGTCTACTCGATGAGGACGCCAAGAGTCTTGCATACTCAAGCTACGTGCATACTAGCCCTACGATGACGCTGGCTCGGTGATTGAAACTTGTGGGTTTTCCTGCATGTTGGAGCAGCGAGGTCGCTTACTACAAGCTTGAGTGCAATCAGTGGCGCCTCTTTGACAGAGTTAACTCGACGCGAGACTACTCTTGGAGTAGGGATCCCTTTCTTGGATGGTTCGCTCATAGTATGTACATAATTTGTTGTGCTTATGTCGCGCGGATGTCTTCGACGGTTGCGTGGTCAGGCAATACTGTCGTGACTTGTCGTGCTTCCTTTGGCACGAATCGCCTTGATGGCGTGCTCACTGTATTTTTGGGTGGAGAATGCCATTTCGTGCTTCATGATGAAAGTCTACGCCATTTCCAGAACCCTAAGCCCATGTGGCGCTGCTTCCCGAGCTCGGCGAAAGATGAGCTATAAAGGCGAGGGATGAAGCCCGCTACTTTTCAGAATCAAGCAAACATGGCATCTATCACACCAGCGACATCGACCATGCTCGAGACGCGCCGTCGCGTGGATGGAGTCACGACCGTCAAGGCTGACTTGATTCAGCCAGGCGCATCAGCCATTGCACCCAAGGAGCCTCTTCGAGTTTCTGGGCTGCTCGATCGCCTGTACGAGTTCGATGAGCTCACGCCGGCTCTGGGACGCACGTATCCAACGCTCCAGCTCCGCGACTTGTTGCACCACGAAAAGGCGGACGAACTGATCCGTGACTTGGCTATTGTAATCTCCCGCCGGGGCGTGGTATTTTTCAAAAACCAGGACTTGTCACCCCATGAGCAGAAGTTCGTCACGGACCGCTTGGGCCATGTCACTGGCAAACCCGCGAGTTCAGGACTGCACATTCACCCTGTGTACAATGCCGAGCGGCAAGGCAAAGATCAAGTCGTGGACGAGAACGGCACACAGAACAAAGATAATGAAATCAGTGTGATTTCAAGCAATCTGCATCGCTCGCTGGATGTTGCGCCCCGCTCCAGTGCGGACGAGTGGCACAGTGACATTGCTTTTGAGCCTGTGCCTGCTGACTACACATCGCTGAAGGTGCATACGATGCCACATACTGGCGGCGACACATTGTGGGCGAGTGGCTACGAGGTGTATGACCTACTTTCTCCGCCTTTCCGCGCGATGTTTGAAAAGCTAGAAGGCTTTTACTATCCGCCAGAGTTTACTATGTCTGCTGCGCGCCACAATTACCAGTTGTACGCTGGACCACGCGGGGCGGCAGAGAACGTGGGCACGCATCTTACGGCTAGGCACCCACTCATTCGCACGAATCCTGTCACAGGCTGGAAGTCGGTGTTCGGCATCGGCCACCATTTCCACCACATTGTGGGCGTGAGCGCGGACGAGAGCGATCTGCTTAAGCGCTATATCCGTGATCTGGTGACACAAAACCACACAACTCAGCTGCGATACCGTTGGGGCAAGAACGACTTGGCGATATGGGATAATCGATCCACATACCATGCTGCGACGCCCGACTACTTTGAGCTTGGACCGCGCTCTGGAGTGCGTGCCGTCTCGTGCGGTGAGCTTCCTTACTTTGATCCAAACAGCCGGTCGCGACGTGAAGAGCTGCAGGGCAAGCTGATCTAGGTTACATTGTAGTATACATTGGTTTTGATTTTCAGCAAACATCCTAGCTTTGAAAAAAGGGCAAGGTGTTTTGATTTTGCGACTCAGCAGAACGGCTTGATGCCAGCATTGCCCTGTCGCTGCGAGCCTGTCTGGCACAAAGACGTCTCTTGCACATTCTTGCGCCTAGGCAGTTTTGATGCCGACAGGACATTGATGCGGTTATTGTATCGCAGCAAAAATGGCTCAAAATTCCTCGTGGGTACATGGCTAATCAAGTCATCCCGAGAAATGTCTTTGAACACATAGCGCTAGAGAGATTGACAAACACCCTTCAGACTTGGTTCGCAAGACTTGTCTCACCATGGCCATCAGAACTGAGGTAGATCACACCACCAAGTCTTGATATTCAGCGTGAGAGTGCCAAGACTTGGAAGTGTTTGTGCATTTGCCCTCAGACGCGCTTGTGATTCGGCATGCATTTTGCTGTTGCGTCAATGATCCGGCTCCCAATAGACAATAGATCTTGAACTGAAGCTGCAGTCCATGTAGTAGCATACGCAATGATCTTGCTGTACATTTTATTTGAGTATGAGCGCGGTGGAAGGAAGACGGCGAGATTGGCGTCGCTAGATTCGCTTAAGTTCCCGTTCCAACTCATCGCAGCACATCGGGTTGAATTTGCAGGGCAAGTCTTGGGGCGATGCATTATGTACTGACGTATGTCAACTGATCGTGTACATATTCACGGAAAACGAATTCTTAGATGAGGCCTTGGGTCCGAGCCTTGACATGCACGTCCACTTAATGGTTCGCATGTTGCTCTCTGAGTAGCCATTGGGCCTATGTGGACATCCGCATCAGTGCAACGAATCGAGTAGAGCTTGGTACATATCTGTTCGATTATAAAGAGCCAAGATAGGTGGCCTCTTTTTCCTAAGAACAATCCTGTTTGGATAAGTTCTAACGTATTGCGCCAAATGAAAGGCAAAAACCCCTATGAAATAGTGGAAACGCTTCCACTTTCCCCACGATAATTCAAATTGTCATTCAATATCACTCTAAAACCTTAACATGATCCGGAAAAGGCAAAACGTGACCGCACTCTGGGGATATAACAGAAATGAGTGGTGAATTTATGAACCCTGTAGACATTGACAGGACTAGTTAGATCCTGGCCCTAAGGCTCGCCATCTATACATGACCCAACTCATAGTCATTCAGTCTACCCATTTCCAGACCTAGTTGCTCTTCCGCTTGCCAACCTTGATCTTAAAGGGCCTGTCAAAGTCAACGGCAAATGTGATGTGGCGGAGGAACGACTGGCCCAACACGAAGCCGTGGGGTTCAAACATAAGAGAGCCTTGTACGCCAATCTTGACGGAGCCAACAATGGGCAGGAGGCACTTGCCGTGATACTTATTGCCTGTAATATCTTCTTCAGGAATCTCCACGTCTAAGAGGCCCAGGACTTCAGAGAACTTGAGCTTCGGCGGGTTCTTGCAGTCAACCAGGCCGATAATATTACTACCATTGTCCACCTCCTTAACTTCAGCACCGATTTCGCTAAAAATCCTTCTAGCATTGAGAGCTGTGGTGATAATACCATGAGTGCCCGTATCAAAATGAAAGACCACAGGTACACCACCGTTGAACCTGCCCTTCATACCAGCGTGGTTCTGAGTAATGCCCGCGTTGACGACTTCCTTGAGGCCGCCTTCAGCCAGGGATTCATCATGCTCTCCGATAACGAGCTTTCCGCCGTCACCGATGGTCATTTGCCACTTGCGATTGTCAATCACGCGTTGATCCCTTAGGTTGGAAATAAGATCAGCCTTTTTCGGCAGAGTCTTGTACCAAAAATTCTGGGCGAGACCAGGATACAACAGGCCCAAGATACCGCCAATCTTGTCGTCCATCACAACGCTGTAGTACTTCTTACTTAGCATACCGATAGGGAACGACTTGGCTGTCAAATCTCCCACCGAGAAGTCATCCAGGATCAAAGGACCATTGGCCTTTCCGCCACTTAAGTATGAAACCGTGAACACCCCAAGCGGTTCGGAAGCCGAGCTCGACTCTTTGGGCTGGTAAAACGAATCTTTCACGATCGTAGAAGGACTGCCAATGTCCACAATGATCGGCACCTTTTTCTTCTCTGAACCAATCTTCACATCAATAACAACATCACCAAGCGTATCCTCGACAGAGGCCGAGCCGCTATCACCGCGCTTCTGCAATGTGGCGTCGCTTTCATTAAGAAGAGCTTGACGCGACACCCACCTATTAACATCGTTCAACAAGGCATCGGCGCGCTTATCTGTTGGAATGTCGGTCAGCGATTTGCCTGCGAGGCCGAGATCCAGCTTTAATGCCGAGGCACCAGCGATCGTGAAGAACACTCCAGCCAGAATGTTTTGCGAAAGCTTCATCAAGGCGATTTTGACAAGTCTAGTGTCCGGTCCCTTGGACTTTTATGCGACTGACTCCTTTGCACCGTTCCACATATCGAACCAACAGCTTTGCACGAGATTGGTCAGATTGACAGAGTCGCGAACGAGTTAAAATTTTTTGCCCTTGTTTGATTTAAACTCCATAATTAAAACGAGTTTGAAGGGATCTCTGGACGTGAGCCACGTGAATTCGTAACGGAGTTTTCGGTCTTGCGTGCGATGCAATTCGGAACCGACGTTAAGTACGCATAATATCGAGTCAAGAGCGCTACCAGAAATATTCGCTCGCCTGCTGAGGCACGAAGGTACGGCATTGAGCCTAGTTCAAGGAAGATCGGGTTGTGGCTTAGCTTTGGTGCATCTATCAGGACATTCTTAGACTGCGGGGCAAACTTGATGTAGGTTTGTGTAAACTGGAGTATTTGCCGTGCTGGGCATACATTGTGCACGAGGAGTGAGGCATTCGCTCAATCCGCTAAATACGTACGATGATCTAACAAGAACTTGATGAGAAGCCACAGGCTATGTTACGCAACAATATGTGACACACGAAGAACGAACTGTGTCTAGGTATTTGATGGATTCGATGTCGTTGCTTAAACCTCGCGTTCATGCATGAATATTCGTATTAAAACGGCGAGTGAAGGCATTCAGGATAATGAAGGGAATACTTTGAATTTGGAGTATGCTTAGAGCTACTCATGATGTACCGTGCATTGACGCCAATAGCAAGCTTAAAGTCTTGGGGGATAAGTGAGACACCTTCACCGTCATGCAACCTTATGTGCTGGACGAAATGAATGACAACAGCGCCTTTTGAGTTGGAGTGCAACTCGCGCCAGACATGCTTCACAGGCATCATCTGCTACTCTAGATTGTACTGGAACCCGCGATACATTGAGCGTGATACATCGTAAAAATGATGCCTGTCGCGATGGACTCGAACGAAAAATAAATACGTGAACAAGAGGCGCCCAGAGACTTGCTCCTTGGAGTGTCTGGGCACTTACAACGAAAGCAGTATGAACCACAGTACTGCATGAATAGTCGCGAGTGTAGGGCCTCTTACGCAGCTCAAGATGTACGAAATCTTTCGCGTCTCGATTTGCAAAAAGGTACCTTGATGATGATCGAGTATGTCTCGCTCGATGATTGACACTCCAGTTTCGCGGTTTCTTTTGACGAAGTGCTCAAGATACTGCTTGTTTGACTGACAAGCGCTTGGCTTACATTCTAGCTGCCTTTGCTTAGGGTAACTTCCTTTAATGTCCGTATAACGTATGTAGGCACTAGGAAATGCTGAGTGAGGAGCAGGGTGCGCTGAAACAAAGAGGCCATTCTGAATTAACATGGGTAGAACGAGACTGACGACATAAACTAGACCCTGAAAGCCGTTGCAAGACCAGAAAAATGTCATGGAGCATCACTCCAGCATTCCTACACTTGACATGCTGTCGAAGTGGACATTGTATCACACTCCTGCTAAAGTACAGGACATTTGCGCTAATCATAGCAGCCCAAACATACAAACTGACAAACGGGGATACATGCTTTAACAGGCGTTGAACCCTGTCCGGCTTGCTGTGCGTGCACTGGTGAGCTGCATTTTTGCAAGCGCGAGAGCGCTGATAGGCTTGATACAATGAACTGGGGCAGTAACCCTAATAGCTGTGGTACACGTGCAAAAGGTGACCAATCAAAAAGCAAACTTCGTAAATGAAACATTTTTCTCAAGCTTCATGGCTGAGGTCATGAAGCGTTAAATAGAAGTGACTGGCAAGGGGTTGCGTATCAGCATTTTTATCGTCATGTTCAAGTCTTTCCTGGTTCTTACTGCTGCCGCCGCTTCGCTCGTTGCTGCCTCGGACCGTGTGTCTGTCAAGGGCTACACTGCTGACGCCAAGGGCTCCCTGGACTGCAAGTTCGGCAGCGGCGACATCCTAAAGAAGTGCGGCACCTGTGCCCAGAGCATCACCGAGTGCGCTACCTCGAACCCCAACAAAACAGAGGAAATCTGCGTTAGTGAGATTGCCTCGTTCGCTGGCGACTGTGGCGGCTGCGCTGTTGACATCCTCGAGTGCCTTTAAATGCCAAGATGCACATCGCATAACTGTGACTATGGTGCTGCCTGATAGTGGACCCCTTCGTAGTAGCCAGATTTATTAATTTACCTATGCATTTTTTCGTCACCTTCAAACAGATGGATTGCATGGGCGTCTGGACATCGCAAAATGTGGTGAGTACTGTTGGTGGTCTGGGTGCTAAATACCGGATGCATGTTCAAAGGGGAATGCAACATTGTTTAGTGACCTGAGATCCACATTTCCGTTTTCGCATCAGATCTCAAGTATGAAGAGAATCGGCGAGCAGAATTCGATGGCGCCGGTTGCACAAACGAGCAGAGAAACAGATAATTCACCAATTACATTGAGAAGCATCCAGTCTTTCGCATTGGAGAAACACGTTGCTATTGCACAACTTGTCAATCGCTCCTATTTTATTTTGTAAAGAGGGGGGGGATCAAATCGGTTAATTCCATTTGACAAGATATAAACGATTTTTCAAGCCTATCCGGACGAAAAGAATTACGTGTCGGATCTATGGTCCCTTAGCGTTTTAGCCAGATCATGGTGCCAAGTCACGATACGGTCAAATGGCTAGAAAAAGGATGCAGAGAAAGAGCAAGCTGCACAGGGTGAAGAGAAAATTTCGCTCGGATATTCCATATCAAGCGGGCCTCCATTATAAAATTGCCCCTGACGGAAGATTATCACGATCAAGGTGGAAAAACTCACTCACACTTGCGAAGGATCGCTGGAAATATCAGGGGGGAAACTACAAGGTCTCAATTAACGCCCTAAACAATAAGCAAGAGCTCTAGCATTATAATACTCACTCACTTGACTCAAATTTTTTCTACCATGAATTTTGGCCTGGTTTGGCCTGAATATTTTGGAAGGCGGTGGGCACATATCACTTATCATACGAACAAGCATCACAGTTATCTGGACATATGGTAAGACTCATCAGTTTGTACTATTAGCCTGGTGCGGTATAGTAGCACATTTTTGGGATCAACTTCACATTGCCTTCATGTCGCTTAACAAATTGAAAAACAACTTCGTGTCTTTTTCAAGGTGATATGTACAAATGGTCTGTATCGTTTTCTCGCTCTAACCTGTTGTGAGCCATCTTTGGTCCGAACATGGCAGTGCGTTCTTGTATGCAATTAGATGGTTTCGTCACATTTGAAAGGTCCAGTGACATGCACGACTGGGACTATACGCGTTTAGTCTAATTCGTGCTAAAACATATTCGTGTGTGAATGCAGTGATACTCTGAGGGGCGAAAAACGGTCTGATCGCATTGCTAGGGCTTATATCAGGCGACTAGGAGTTTTTTACATGCACATTGTTTCAATGCCTTGGTCTTGTCTGGAGTGACGCACAAAGCAAAGAGGCTTTGAACTGATCGAGGTCCAAAAACTTGTCAGCAGAATCAATCTTCATAATACAGGAGACTATTTTATATGACGCGACGCTGCATGGCTCTAAGGCTTTGAAAAATGCAATGCTCGCCTTTTCATGGGCTAGACATGGTTTATTAGTGATGCCCGTGCTGTATTGGAATGAAATGAGCCTACAGCAGTGTCAAAATCTCTTCCCTGGTGCATGAAATCAATTCCATTCACGGAACGAGTTGGCTTCTCGCTCGATCTATGCCTCCCTGTGCACAAGCTCGTATTCTAAAGGTTTTGATCAAGCTTAACATGCATCTTGAGTTTTGCTGAGACAACTCAAAGTGAAAACCCTTTTTAACCACATCTACCGTTTCGCTAGGATGGCTCTGAATGTTCCCAGCATTCTACGGTCAGACCGACGACTAAATGTAGAGTTTGGGTCAACGCGGTGAGAAGTGCTGCGATGCCTTTTTATGGCTTGGACACGCAGTTAGAGCGAAAAACCTGTCATAAGGCCGCAGATTATGTCCATTAAAACGACTTGGACAACATAATTCACTCAAGAAAGATTCGAAGCCACCAACCTGAACCCTTGTTCAAGTATTGACGTGCCTAGTATATCGCGTTATTACCTCATTTTCATTACTACATGACATCACTGCATGTCTTGTGGGTCCGTATTTGACATTGACATTTTGCGGACATAATGACGACTGAGAAAAATCATGGACCTATCATTATATCACATTTGTTTAGCTCTGAAGCAAAAGCACCTTTAGTTACTCTTCTGCTTGCCGATCCAAACTTTCATGGGCGAGTCGAAATCAGCAGCAAACGTGACATGACGCAAGTACGCCTCACCAACAACAAAGGCGTTGGGCATATGCCTGAGCGAGCCATTCGTGCCGACCTTCTCAGAACCAGAAATCGGCAAGATACACTTGCCATCACCAGCTTCCTTGCTAGTAATATCTTCCTTGGGAATCTCGATTTCCAAGTCGCCCTCAGTAGCCGAGAACTTGAGAGTCGGAGGGTTCTTGCAGTCGACAAGACCAATCACGTTACCGCTGTCTACTTCCTTCGACTCCGCACCAACATCGTTGAAAATCTTCTTGGCGTTGTCAGCAGTGGTGATGATACCATGAGAGCCAGTGTCAAAGAAGAAGATCACTTGGGGGCCGTCGTTGAACTTGCCCTTAATACCAACGTGATTCTGCGACATGCCCGAGTTGGTCATTTCTTGAAAACCACCCTCAGCAAGAGAGTCATCGTGGTCTCCAATGATGAGCTTTCCACCCTTGCCGATTGACATTTGCCACTTGCGGTTGTCAATCGCTCCTTGGTATTTAAGGTTGGAAATCAGGTCAACCTCCTGAGGTTGCCCGTTGTACCATTGATTTTCGGCAAGACCGGGGTACATGATAGCCAAGAGTCCTCCAATCTTTTCATTCATCACCACACCGTAGTATTTCTTCGTCAAAATACCAATAGGGAATGACTTGGCCGTCAAGTCACCAAAGTAGAAGTCGTCCGCGACGACAGGACCCTTTGCACCCTGTCCACTTAAGTAGCCGACCATGAACAGAGCGAGGGGATCCGATGCAGTGCTTGACTTGTTCGAGTTGTAAAAGTCATCCTTCACCAGCGTAGATGGGCTGCCAGTGTCCACGAGCATAGGCACCTCGCTCTTTTCCGAACCAATCTTCACATTGACAACAACGTTTCCAATCGAGTCCTGGACAGAGGATTCACCAGATCCACCACGCTTTTTCAATGCCATTTCATTCTTGGAGAGAAGGCCTCGACGCATTTCCCATGCGTCCAGGTGGTTGAGGAGGGCATCGACCCTCTTTTCCTTAGGAATGTCTGACAATGACTCGCCCGCGTAGCCGAGATCAAACTCGAGGGACGACACACCAGCGATAGTCGCGATAACACCGATGAGTACACTGATAGAAAGCTTCATTTTCGAGTCAGGTATCCGATTGATGTGCTCCCTGGTCTTTTAAAAGGTTCATTTTTAATGGGACTCATGGCGTGACAAGTTTGTCTGCTTGTCCTGTTCTTCTCGTCCTGGTCGAATTAGACAGCAGTTAGACCAATCACATGCGCTTGAGCTTCTAGAACTCAGCCGAGTTTGCGCGAGTCCTGCTCGAAAAAAAAAAACTGTCGCACTCCATTGGCCCAATGGGCACATTGACAAACGAGTTCGGCTCCACAAAATTTTGATAAGATCGAACTTTTTACGGCCATCTCATGCACTTCACGTGACATACGAGGGCCATGCAGCCTCGGACGAAATTCTAATGGCGGCCTGACACATGACGTAAGCTTGGCGCCAAAGAACCTCGTGGACTCGGCATTCCCTTAGCACAGGGTTGTGGAGTGCCATACGACATTCGAAATCAAGAGCGAACATGCAAGGACCTGTTCGTGAGGCACTTGTACAATATATTAAAAGCAAATAGTATAAACGCAATCCATTATCGTATTGTGAAGAATTCCTTATCAAGAGTACGATTGTATTCTGCGCAGACACGAACATCGATCTCATTTTTTTCTTTATCAAAAGTGCTTAACGGCCCTTTTATACTTATAAATGCATTTGAAGAATCGGTACAAAGCGCAAAGACACGCCTGAATATATTGTCGTTTGTTTTACGTTTAAACATGAGTCGTTCAAGTCGTTCTCGAGCTGAAATCTTGAAGATGTTGGGTCCATAACGAAAAACAAAAAAAGTGATAAACTGATGTCTGCAATGGGAATAAGTGTCCTTAACAAATCGCAAACCCTGCAGCTTACCATGATACCGATCAGGCCGCTTGTTAGGAGGTTGCGCCCATTCTATTTCATCGTGCGCCTATTTATGCTTCAAAATAAAAGCCTTTTTGCCGTTGACTAAAGCGTATGGAACACTCGAATGTTTCAACAGACTGCATCTACGACCTTTTTCAATATTGAGCCATGAGTGATTGAGTCACAACCAGTAGAAAGAAAGAAAATAGGAATGCATGGGCGTATTTGCTACGTTCGCTGGCCGCCGCGGAGGTACGCTTTCCAATTCAAGAGCCTCAAGATGCAAACAGCCACTGGTACGATTATTATTAACGAGATGATGTACGATAGCAGCACGCAACTCGGACGTGCCCGAAGCATTTTGGAAGATTTTTCTCTATACTGACACAATCTTATGTGAAATGACTCCAGCGCTTCTCATCAAGATTGTGATATTTATGCAGCCCATTGAAATGTTGTTTCAAGTCTCACAACCGTATTTACATGTAATTGAATCATATCATGACTCGCCTTCTCAAGTGCACAAATATATCGTCTCGCCTAAACGCATGAGGCAACATATCAGACAAAAGGTTTGTTGCATCATGCGCCATTATGGCTCAGAAGTGAGTTGACAAGAGCTTAAATGGACTCTGGACCAAATACGGCCGGCTCAAATGGACTGGTTCAAGGCATGTATGATACAATTTTCTTCGTTAATACATGCTCGATCCAAGTGGCACTGATCGGCAAGAAGAATTTGATGTTGACCTAAAAGGAGGACAGGCTATCAAGATCTCTCTGCATGATATCATCAGAGTAACAAGTGCGTAAAAAAATATTTGCGAAAAAGATTTGGTCAACATTTATTTCAATCGCCAGATGCTCTACGATGTGACAAAGATTACATCTTTTCTCGATTCAAGACCAAAACGTTGCAAACTTGATATTATATGTTAGAGAGAAAAGAAAAACACGGCATTTCGTGTGGCCATCTTCAACTCGTTGCTGGAACTAATGCATATGAAAAAGAGCAGTAAAAGCCTTAGATAATCGAGCGCAGTGTGCGCTATAAGATCTAAACTAGATTTGCCCGTGCTGAGCGACTCCATGCCACAAGTAGCAATACATAGATCCTATAAACTAAACATTACACAAAGCTAACGTACCACCGAGTCCATGACACAATGCACAAGTCACTAAAAGCAGGCATCTCAATACATTTCAATCAACGATTAACTAGCTATTACATCATATTCACTTTAAAGAGCGCTAAGGGCGCACGTTGTGGTGGTGAAAGGAGGCTTGCCTGGGAAGGCTGTGGTTGTGGCGACAGGCGAGAAGCCTGGTGGACAGGATTTTGAGCTCTCAGTCGACTTTGTGCTGTGGCTTGTCTTGGATGGCGAGGGCGACGGCTTCCTGGACTCACTCGTGGTCGTCGTTGTCTTTGTTTGAATCGATGACGTGCGGCATTGGCTCTCAGGAACAACCGTTGTAGATGTTGCCGTCTTCATATGGGTGCTGCCAGAGTCGTCAATAGACTTGGTGATCGTGGCGATAGTCACAGTGGTTGACTTGCAGCTGTACGACGACGTGCGCGTCGTCACCGTAGGGGGCAGCGACGACGTGCGGCACGACTTCTCAGGCACCAGCGACGTCGTCGTCTTCGTCGACGTGTGCTTCTGGCCCTTGCCGTCAATCGACACATCCACCGTCTCGAACGTCTTCGTCACAGTCTTGCAGCTGTGCGACGTCGTGCGCGTCGTCACCGTTGGTGGCAGCGACGACGTGCGGCACGACTTCTCAGGCACCAGCGACGTCGTCGTCTTCGTCGACGTGTGCTTCTGGCCCTTGCCGTCAATCGACACATCCACCGTCTCGAACGTCTTCGTCACCGTCTTGCAGCTGTGCGACGACGTGCGCGTCGTCACCGTAGGGGGCAGCGACGACGTGCGGCACGACTTCTCAGGCACCAGCGACGTCGTCGTCTTCGTCGACGTGTGCTTCTGGCCCTTGCCGTCAATCGACACATCCACCGTCTCGAACGTCTTCGTCACAGTCTTGCAGCTGTGCGACGTCGTGCGCGTCGTCACCGTTGGTGGCAGCGACGACGTGCGGCACGACTTCTCAGGCACCAGCGACGTCGTCGTCTTCGTCGACGTGTGCTTCTGGCCCTTGCCGTCAATCGACACATCCACCGTCTCGAACGTCTTCGTCACCGTCTTGCAGCTGTGCGACGACGTGCGCGTCGTCACCGTAGGGGGCAGCGACGACGTGCGGCACGACTTCTCAGGCACCAGCGACGTCGTCGTCTTCGTCGACGTGTGCTTCTGGCCCTTGCCGTCAATCGACACATCCACCGTCTCGAACGTCTTCGTCACCGTCTTGCAGCTGTGCGACGACGTGCGCGTCGTCACCGTAGGGGGCAGCGACGACGTGCGGCACGACTTCTCAGGCACCAGCGACGTCGTCGTCTTCGTCGACGTGTGCTTCTGGCCCTTGCCGTCAATCGACACATCCACCGTCTCGAACGTCTTCGTCACCGTCTTGCAGCTCTTCTTCGGAGGCGGTGGCGGCTGAGTGCTAGGAGGCCTCCGGGACTTGTGCGTCGTCGATGGCGAGCAGCTCTTGCCGCCGTGAATCTCCTTCGACGACGTCGTAATGGCTGTCGTGTGCTTCTTGCCATTGCGGTCCGTCGACGTCGTTTCCGTCACGTACGTCCGCGTCTTCGTCTCACAGCTCTTCGGCTTGGGCGTCGTCGATGGCGAGCAGCTCTTGCCGCCGTGAATCTCCTTCGACGACGTCGTAATGGCTGTCGTGTGCTTCTTGCCATTGCGGTCCGTCGACGTCGTTTCCGTCACGTACGTCCGCGTCTTCGTCTCACAGCTCTTCGGCTTGGGCGTCGTCGATGGCGAGCAGCTCTTGCCGCCGTGAATCTCCTTCGACGACGTCGTAATGGCTGTCGTGTGCTTCTTGCCATTGCGGTCCGTCGACGTCGTTTCCGTCACGTACGTCCGCGTCTTCGTCTCACAGCTCTTCGGCTTGGGCGTCGTCGATGGCGAGCAGCTCTTGCCGCCGTGAATCTCCTTCGACGACGTCGTAATGGCTGTCGTGTGCTTCTTGCCATTGCGGTCCGTCGACGTCGTTTCCGTCACGTACGTCCGCGTCTTCGTCTCACAGCTCTTCGGCTTGGGCGTCGTCGATGGCGAGCAGCTCTTGCCGCCGTGAATCTCCTTCGACGACGTCGTAATGGCTGTCGTGTGCTTCTTGCCATTGCGGTCCGTCGACGTCGTTTCCGTCACGTACGTCCGCGTCTTCGTCTCACAGCTCTTCGGCTTGGGCGTCGTCGATGGCGAGCAGCTCTTGCCGCCGTGAATCTCCTTCGACGACGTCGTAATGGCTGTCGTGTGCTTCTTGCCATTGCGGTCCGTCGACGTCGTTTCCGTCACGTACGTCCGCGTCTTCGTCTCACAGCTCTTCGGCTTGGGCGTCGTCGATGGCGAGCAGCTCTTGCCGCCGTGAATCTCCTTCGACGACGTCGTAATGGCTGTCGTGTGCTTCTTGCCATTGCGGTCCGTCGACGTCGTTTCCGTCACGTACGTCCGCGTCTTCGTCTCACAGCTCTTCGGCTTGGGCGTCGTCGATGGCGAGCAGCTCTTGCCGCCGTGAATCTCCTTCGACGACGTCGTAATGGCTGTCGTGTGCTTCTTGCCATTGCGGTCCGTCGACGTCGTTTCCGTCACGTACGTCCGCGTCTTCGTCTCACAGCTCTTCGGCTTGGGCGTCGTCGATGGCGAGCAGCTCTTGCCGCCGTGAATCTCCTTCGACGACGTCGTAATGGCTGTCGTGTGCTTCTTGCCATTGCGGTCCGTCGACGTCGTTTCCGTCACGTACGTCCGCGTCTTCGTCTCACAGCTCTTCGGCTTGGGCGTCGTCGATGGCGAGCAGCTCTTGCCGCCGTGAATCTCCTTCGACGACGTCGTAATGGCTGTCGTGTGCTTCTTGCCATTGCGGTCCGTCGACGTCGTTTCCGTCACGTACGTCCGCGTCTTCGTCTCACAGCTCTTCGGCTTGGGCGTCGTCGATGGCGAGCAGCTCTTGCCGCCGTGAATCTCCTTCGACGACGTCGTAATGGCTGTCGTGTGCTTCTTGCCATTGCGGTCCGTCGACGTCGTTTCCGTCACGTACGTCCGCGTCTTCGTCTCACAGCTCTTCGGCTTGGGCGTCGTCGATGGCGAGCAGCTCTTGCCGCCGTGAATCTCCTTCGACGACGTCGTAATGGCTGTCGTGTGCTTCTTGCCATTGCGGTCCGTCGACGTCGTTTCCGTCACGTACGTCCGCGTCTTCGTCTCACAGCTCTTCGGCTTGGGCGTCGTCGATGGCGAGCAGCTCTTGCCGCCGTGAATCTCCTTCGACGACGTCGTAATGGCTGTCGTGTGCTTCTTGCCATTGCGGTCCGTCGACGTCGTTTCCGTCACGTACGTCCGCGTCTTCGTCTCACAGCTCTTCGGCTTGGGCGTCGTCGATGGCGAGCAGCTCTTGCCGCCGTGAATCTCCTTCGACGACGTCGTAATGGCTGTCGTGTGCTTCTTGCCATTGCGGTCCGTCGACGTCGTTTCCGTCACGTACGTCCGCGTCTTCGTCTCACAGCTCTTCGGCTTGGGCGTCGTCGATGGCGAGCAGCTCTTGCCGCCGTGAATCTCCTTCGACGACGTCGTAATGGCTGTCGTGTGCTTCTTGCCATTGCGGTCCGTCGACGTCGTTTCCGTCACGTACGTCCGCGTCTTCGTCTCACAGCTCTTCTTCGGAGGCGGTGGCGGCTGAGTGCTAGGAGGCCTCCGGGACTTGTGCGTCGTCGATGGCGAGCAGCTCTTGCCGCCGTGAATCTCCTTCGACGACGTCGTAATGGCTGTCGTGTGCTTCTTGCCATTGCGGTCCGTCGACGTCGTTTCCGTCACGTACGTCCGCGTCTTCGTCTCACAGCTCTTCGGCTTGGGCGTCGTCGATGGCGAGCAGCTCTTGCCGCCGTGAATCTCCTTCGACGACGTCGTAATGGCTGTCGTGTGCTTCTTGCCATTGCGGTCCGTCGACGTCGTTTCCGTCACGTACGTCCGCGTCTTCGTCTCACAGCTCTTCGGCTTGGGCGTCGTCGATGGCGAGCAGCTCTTGCCGCCGTGAATCTCCTTCGACGACGTCGTAATGGCTGTCGTGTGCTTCTTGCCATTGCGGTCCGTCGACGTCGTTTCCGTCACGTACGTCCGCGTCTTCGTCTCACAGCTCTTCGGCTTGGGCGTCGTCGATGGCGAGCAGCTCTTGCCGCCGTGAATCTCCTTCGACGACGTCGTAATGGCTGTCGTGTGCTTCTTGCCATTGCGGTCCGTCGACGTCGTTTCCGTCACGTACGTCCGCGTCTTCGTCTCACAGCTCTTCGGCTTGGGCGTCGTCGATGGCGAGCAGCTCTTGCCGCCGTGAATCTCCTTCGACGACGTCGTAATGGCTGTCGTGTGCTTCTTGCCATTGCGGTCCGTCGACGTCGTTTCCGTCACGTACGTCCGCGTCTTCGTCTCACAGCTCTTCGGCTTGGGCGTCGTCGATGGCGAGCAGCTCTTGCCGCCGTGAATCTCCTTCGACGACGTCGTAATGGCTGTCGTGTGCTTCTTGCCATTGCGGTCCGTCGACGTCGTTTCCGTCACGTACGTCCGCGTCTTCGTCTCACAGCTCTTCGGCTTGGGCGTCGTCGATGGCGAGCAGCTCTTGCCGCCGTGAATCTCCTTCGACGACGTCGTAATGGCTGTCGTGTGCTTCTTGCCATTGCGGTCCGTCGACGTCGTTTCCGTCACGTACGTCCGCGTCTTCGTCTCACAGCTCTTCTTCGGAGGCGGTGGCGGCTGAGTGCTAGGAGGCCTCCGGGACTTGTGCGTCGTCGATGGCGAGCAGCTCTTGCCGCCGTGAATCTCCTTCGACGACGTCGTAATGGCTGTCGTGTGCTTCTTGCCATTGCGGTCCGTCGACGTCGTTTCCGTCACGTACGTCCGCGTCTTCGTCTCACAGCTCTTCGGCTTGGGCGTCGTCGATGGCGAGCAAAGGCTGTTGGGTATTTCAGTCGTGTGAACACTAGTTGTGGTGCCCGCGAATGAGCCTTTCGAGTCCGTAACGACTAATGTGTCAGTAATGGTGTTCGTCCTCGTGACACACGATTCGCTTTGACCAGTGTGCCTCGTCACAGTACTCGGTTTCAAAGGACTTCTCCTAGTCGTTCTCGAGCCTCGCTCACTAGTGTGAATCGTCACAGTGCTGGGCTCCGGCGTGCTGCTGCTAGTCGTCGAACCCCGCTCACTAGTGTGTCTCGTCACGGTGCTGGGCTCCGGCGTGCTGCTGCTAGTCGTCGAACCCCGCTCACTAGTGTGTCTCGTCACGGTGCTGGGCTCCGGCGTGCTGCTGCTAGTCGTCGAACCCCGCTCACTAGTGTGTCTCGTCACGGTGCTGGGCTCCGGCGTGCTGCTGCTAGTCGTCGAACCCCGCTCACTAGTGTGTCTCGTCACGGTGCTGGGCTCCGGCGTGCTGCTGCTAGTCGTCGAACCCCGCTCACTAGTGTGTCTCGTCACGGTGCTGGGCTCCGGCGTGCTGCTGCTAGTCGTCGAACCCCGCTCACTAGTGTGTCTCGTCACGGTGCTGGGCTCCGGCGTGCTGCTGCTAGTCGTCGAACCCCGCTCACTAGTGTGTCTCGTCACAGTGCTGGGCTCCGGCGTGCTGCTGCTAGTCGTCGAACCCCGCTCACCAGTGTGTCTCGTCACAGTGCTGGGCTCATTGGTGGCCGGGGTTGATTTGCCATTCTCGCCTGTCGTGACTGGCGTAGGCTTGCCGTTCTCACCCGACGTCACAGGCGTGGGCTTACCATTCTCGCCAGTCGTGACTGGCGTAGGCGTTCCACTCTCACCGGTTGTGAATGGCGTCGACTTGCCATTCTCACCAGTCGTGACTGGCGTAGGCTTGCCGTTCTCACCCGACGTCACAGGCGTGGGCTTACCATTCTCGCCTGTCGTGACTGGCGTAGGCTTGCCGTTCTCGCCCGTCGTGAATGGCGTCGACTTGCCATTCTCACCAGTCGTGACTGGCGTAGGCTTTCCGTTCTCGCCCGACGTCACTGGCGTTGGCTTGCCATTCTCGCCCGTCGTGATTGGCGTAGGCGTTCCGCTCTCACCAGTCGTGACTGGCGTAGGCTTTCCATTCTCGCCCGACGTCACTGGCGTAGGCTTGCCGTTCTCGCCTGTCGTGAATGGCGTCGACTTGCCATTCTCACCAGTCGTCACTGGCGTAGGCTTTCCGTTCTCGCCCGACGTCACTGGCGTAGGCTTGCCATTCTCGCCCGTCGTGAATGGCGTCGACTTGCCATTCTCACCAGTCGTGACTGGCGTAGGCTTTCCGTTCTCGCCCGACGTCACTGGCGTAGGCTTGCCATTCTCGCCCGTCGTGAATGGCGTCGACTTGCCATTCTCACCAGTCGTGACTGGCGTAGGCTTGCCATTCTCGCCCGTCGTGATTGGCGTAGGCGTTCCGCTCTCACCAGTCGTGACTGGCGTAGGCTTTCCATTCTCGCCCGACGTCACTGGCGTAGGCTTGCCGTTCTCGCCTGTCGTGAATGGCGTCGACTTGCCATTCTCACCAGTCGTGACTGGCGTAGGCTTTCCATTCTCGCCCGTCGCGAGAGTCACTGTCTTATCGCCAGCAGGCACAGGCGTGGGCTTACCATTGTCGCCCATCGTGACAGTCACAGTCTTGTCACTGGCAGTCACAGGCGTGGGCTTGCCGTTGTCACCCATCGTGACAGTAACAGTCTTGTCACCAGCAGGTACGGGCGTGGGCTTGCCGTTCTTGCCAGTCATTACAGGAGTAGGCTTCATGTTGGCACCTGTCTCCATCGACATACCTTTAGCGCCGCCAGCCGAACAGTTTGGTGTCTGTCCATTAGGGACCTCAGGGTGTGCAGGGGAATTGGCACCGCTTTGCTTGCCATTGCCCCGATCATTTTGTCCAGTTGGGACAGGTGCTCCGGGAACCGCACATTGCGACTCAAGCGTGTGTATCTCGTATAGCGTGCGAGTGACAGTTGTCTCAGGGGCAGCACTTGTGGTGCAAGCAGCTTGCGGAGTCTGCTTCCTTCCGCTACCCTTTGTCACAGTAACCTGCTTGGTAGTCGTTGTCGTGGTGCGTGTCGTTCCACGCGCGTCGTCGTCACCAACTGTTACATATTCAGTCACTGTTTCAGTGTCAGTCTCAGTGATGGGTCCAGAAGGTGCCTTGCTGGGCGCAGCGGCCTGGGCCGTCTGTTGGGGACTGGCCGTAACCGTCACCGTAGATGGTGCAGGGCACGCCTCATCGTCCACCAAGATTTGAGCCACACCCCACTTGTCTGCGTCAGTAGCTGCCTTGACACAGCCTGAAGCAGCGACAAGCGCTGCCAGGACATGGAGCAGCTTCATGTTGGTGTTAGGCGTCAGGATTTCGGCGAAGCCTCCAAACAAATTATGTAGAGACACGTCATAGTCTGGCGAAGAAAAGTTGCTTCATGGTTAGGTGTCAAGGAAGAACGAACTAACTGTTGGGGATTCCAGCGCTTGCCAAAAAAGGAAGGTCGGTATATTAATTGAGCTTATTTGGCGTTGGCTATTGGTTGTAATTAAGAATATTCCAAATGTAAGGGATGAATTTGGCACGATGCACTAGCTATTGTGAACATACTCGAAGGAAGTAGCCTACTAACGCGCTGCTTTCAAACGCGTTCACTCACAGTTTATCCAGGGAGTGGCTGCGAGCCAATCCGATTAGATTGGTATGCTCGCAACGTGTACGTGCATGGCATTACAAGCGATTGTATGAATAAACCGATAGATGCGATTCAGTGCACAATGATGCGGACGAATCTGCTTAGGTCAGTGCGTATCAAGACGGGCTAAGGTGCTTGGTTTGAGGCTGTCCAAAGGTTCAAGCTTGGATATTAGCTAAGATACGTGCCAGCATGTAGAACGATGATCGTCTCGATGACGATGGTGTTGGTGTCTTCTGTGATTGTACCGATAATGGCCCATGACGTGCTCTGTCCACCGTCTTTCGACGTGTTATTTTGTTTTAGGCCGTTAAAATGTACATATCAACGTTCGATAAGGGGTGTCCTGCATGGAGGCAGCAGCCACTGTCCCCCTAAAAGTTTGTCATGTTCGTACCAGTGACCTCGGTGCTCGACTCGTTGATTGAACTGGATTGCTGTGTTTATATCTCACTACTGGGTCCAGTGCTAGTTAAGATGGCTATCGATCGTGTGCAGCGGTTTCTTAATTCTTCATAGACGGACTCATAGCATGCCTTAGCTATCTCGTGTAAAAGATATCTATGTGTATAATGATATGCACCCTGGACTGACAGGTAATGCCGTGTATGCTGGCATGTTGTGTTCGTCCGTGACCATCTGCATCCAATGGGATTCCTATCACGGGCTCATTAGTTGGCAGTTTGGGGTCATTTCTGTGGACAATGTCTGATGGACAAAATCGTCCATTTTGAGCTTAGAATGGATTAATAAAGGGGATTTCAGCTTCCACGCTCAAGTATGTCAATCTATAAAATAGCGTGATGAGGGGATGGCTGTTCTGCGATCAACCCTGAAAACTATCGCACAGGCAGTGCAAGAAGCTTCTCAGACGGGAACTCACAGACGAGGCGCACATACTAAAGCAGCGCGCGCACGCAGCTGAGTTATGCACAAGGCGAAATGGCATAGACGAGGTCACTATGTGAAGTCATTTACAGGGACACTTCATTCCATTGGCGTGAAAACACACGCTAAGAAAGTACGAAGAATAAATCATAGCACTACACAGGACGAAGAAGAGAGTGACACGAGCAAGTGCTGAAAATAGAAAGACACAGTAGATAAGCATTCATGCCTGCAAAGACGAAGAATAGCTGTGAAAGGAGAGACAAGAAGCAAAGAGAGCAAAGAGAAGCTCCTTTAAAAGAGAAAGGCGGGCAGACGAAAGGATGAAAAGGCCAGGCAGACAACAACTGAGGCCCTGGAATCAAAGACACTATACCAGGATGCAAGGGAGGGAGGGATGAAGTGGGCGAGACGAACTGAAGTACGGAGTGTAAAATGAACAGCAAAAGCATGGAGCGGAAACCCTTGCAGTAGAGCCGTATCTAGAGATTTGATCATTATAGGGAACCGGAAAGAGAATTTAAGGTGCTGCAAGCTCTCAAGTGGCTTACATGTGCTATACCTGATCAAAGTTGCCTCGAGCAACTAGTGCTAGCCGGAACGAAGCATTCAGCACAAAAAAAGGGAATTAAAACATCCACTGACATCGATGTAAATGCCTGCAACAAGAATTCAAGCGCGGATGCTAGGCATTTCACAGGGTGACGTTGGAGAAGCCCTTTTGCTGTCGTACTAAATGCGGATCATGGACGGCTGTCACAGCTGGAACGGACAAAAAAGCATGCTTACACAAACTTATCCGATGCGAGCAGCCCGTGATCGGAGAACTTGTGCACGAGCACACACGAGAGAGGCGCAGGGGACAGGCAAGGTGAAAGAGCAGAATAGCACATGCGAGTAGGAAGCGGAGATAACAAGAATCAAGTACGGAATCCAGGGTGCATCTGGGCTGCGACGGGTGGCAGGGAATGACGACAGACACCAGACATCACAAAAGGCAAGGGAATGGCTATGGTCACCCCAATACAATGCGAGTTATGAGGAAGACAGCGACCGTTAGTATCTTTCTCGCGGCTACATCACTGACGACGGCGAATTTGTTGAAACGTCTAAAGAAACACTACACGTGCGCTAGCGTCATGGAATGGAACGTGGGTTGAAAGTATGGACCATACGTGTAGATCGACGCCATATTATAAAACGAAAGAAGCTCAAAAAAGCCACGCGGAAAGTGAAGAAAGTGACTCTTACGCTCGCGAGGTGCTGGAGAAGAATTAACAGGCGCGAGAGAGGGTATAAGGGATGTGCTCAAGACTAAGGAAGGTATAGAGTGACGAAGTCGTTTACCAGAGCACGTGACCGAAGTTTAGATGGACCGTGCATTGAGGGACACAAGCAGGTACCGAAGAACGTGGAGAGGGGCCTGATCAGACTATGGCAATTAGGCCGTTCCCACAGAGGCGGGGCATTTGCCAGGGCCATGTCCAAGGCTGGTGTGGAAGTAGATGCCGTGGTGGTCGTCAAAGGTCAGGATAGGGTCTTCCGAGTTGGCACCATAGTGGTTCTCCTGTCCAGGGTAGTACTTCCAGTGGGTCGTGCTGGGTGGGTTGATCCAGATCTGACCCGATGGGTGCTGGAAGCCCAGCTCACGCGGGAGCACACGGGGCACCCAGTCGCGACCGTTGACAACGTAGAAGAAGCGACCGCCGATCTTCTTGTCCACATCGTTGGCAAAGGCGCCGTTACCGGTGCGCGGCATACCAAAGGCAAAGGAGCGGTAGATGCCGTCATCCAGGCGCTTGTTCAGGTCCATGGCAGCCAGCACGGCCATGGCGGCACCGAGCGAGTGACCCGTGGTCGTTACGCGCTTGTCGTTGAACTGCTTCTGGAACTTGACAATCTGCTCGTAGACTTCATCCCTCAGTTCCATGTAGGCATTGCTGAAGCCAGCAAACAGCTTAACGCCTTCGCAGTACGCAGGTGCCACTTCCTTCGGAGGATCAATCAGAGCTGCATTCACATCGTGCAAGATGGAAAGCAGACTGGCGGTGGTGCCTTCAAAGCTCACCGTCACACCCAACGACTTGGAATGGAAGATCTTGACACGCTGAATCACGACGCCGTGTCCCTTGCTCCACAGTACTTCCGCATCGCCGACACGGTCACCAATGTCGCCGAACAGACAGTAGGGCTCGTGGGCCATACCCGCTGCCTGCGACAGAATGTGCCAGTCGATAGGCAGGTCCGTAGGAGCCTCGTGGGAGGTAGGACCATCAATACCACGGGGCTCAATGATACACAGAGCGAGAGGGATCAGGCACAGCAGAAAAGCAAGGAAGCGCATCGTTGGTAGGCGCGTGGCTGCTCAGCATCCCATCCATTTATACCCAAGATCAGTGATTCAACTATCATCTCCTGTACCATCAACCTGACTTGGCCACGCGAAATCACAACGTCCAATGGGACGCATTTTCATGGGCCGAGGTGGCATCGCCTGCTCAGCTTAAGGAAGAAAAAGGTTGCGCACCGGCCAGCTCTGAGGCGATGTATGCAAGAGCCATGTATGATTGTTGGCGGTCGGGACACACTGGCATTCCGCTTGTAGATGCCGGTATGCGTCAGTTGTGGAAGATGGGCTGGATGCACAACCGAGCGAGAATGGTCGTGGCCTCGTTTCTTGTCAAGAACCTGCGAATTCACTGGAGACTGGGCGAAGAGTGGTTCTGGGACACGCTAGTGGATGCCGATCCAGCTAGCAACCCAGGGAATTGGCAGTGGGTTGCAGGCACAGGAGCGGACGCTGCGCCATTCTTCCGCATTTTCAATCCGGCACGCCAGGCCGATCGATTCGATGAGCGCTGTGCTTATGTCCGTCAATGGGTGGATGAATTGAAGAGCACCTCTACGAGCGATATTGCCGAGATGTATGAATACCCAAAGCGAAGTGTAGCGTCAGCCATGGCAAGCCCTTCCCCCGCGAGTTTGTGGGTGAAGCGCTCGAACGATGCAGAGCGCATGGACATGCCCAAGGCGAGTCTTTTTCGACCAAGCATGGTGGCCATGGCTGAACCGACATGTCGGGCCGCCATGGTAGACCTAAAGAAAAGCAGGAGCATTACATTGGAGCATTATCAAAAGAGGAAACATTCGTCGGAATTTCCTCGTGTCAAACAAATGAAATTGGCCTGACGAAAGCGTGATTCCAATGGCAATTGTATAGAGGACGATGCGCTGCGCAAGCCATCCCTATTTGGCCCACTTGATAACGACGTAGTGTTATTTTATGCAAAGAAATTCGTACTATGTATTGATTAACTGTATTACTTGCTAGGTATTCTGGATAAATATTGAAATGATCGCATGTGGCATAGTATCACTAAACAAGAGTAACATCAGATGAACTAAGTGAACTGTGCCACACCCATGCGGCGGAGGTCGTAGTTCAAGATGAACGAGCCAATCTCAAAGAAGGGCGTGCCCAAAATCCAGTCATTGATGACATTCGAACCCACCATGGCGAATGTGCATGTGTCACCGTCATATCCATTTTGCATAGCTGCGAAAGGGAAGACCAATTTCTTTCCAAAGACTTCAAATTCCATTCTAGGAGGGTTCTTGCAGTCATAGGTGCCGTGGTAAAGACCATCATCACTCTGCTCAACCTTGATACCATCCAGCTTGTCCAACATTCTTCTGACTTCTTCGTTCGGACCTACTATAATAGTCGTGCCGGTGTCGAGAATGCCGTTCTTGATAGGGTGTCCATTCAGTTTGACGTCGGCTCTCCAGAACGTCTTGTCCGTATTCTTGTTGGACCAGTGAATACGACTCCTCAGGTCAGAAAAGTCGACATTACCGACGTTGAGACTGGCCTTACCATTGGGACGAAGTGTAAATTGAAAAGTGCTAGATTGAATAAGGTGCTGCTTCTTTGCGGCCCAGATGAAAGGGTCTTCCTTCACGTCAAAGAAGCTCCTCGTGGTAGTACTGAAAGACAGGCCAAACGTAGCACCATTTACGTCCGTATTATAGTCATCTTTACCATGTCCAACAGCCACATTCCAAGCTTTGACACCACCAATGGCGACCCTGTCCGAGTAGAGATCGCCTTCGACATGATGGTCGTAGTAGTCGAAGTCAAAGGTCTTATGCAGATTCTTGGACGTAAGGGACTTCTTCGGGTTGTAGTCGGATTTGTCCATCACCAAGTCTGCCGAGCCCGTGTCGAACATAGCCGTCGTCTTCTGGGGTGGAAAGCCAACTTCTATATGGCCGGACCAAGCCTTGGGTTTGCGAAGATGAGTCTTACCATGAGCACGCTTTTGCTTGCTAAAAAGATCCATGTTGAGGACGTTTAAGTGCTCACCAGTCCTGTTATGATGAATCTTTGACATAGCGTAGTACTTGTGATGAATGTAATCCATTTCCGCCTCGAGGGAAGGTTCAGCCTTATCATCCCGAGTCAGATCAATGCGCACGGCGGAAGAAAAGCCGGCAAGTACAAGTGTAAATGCGGGGAGAAGAAGCATTGTGGGGCACCACGACGGAACGCTAGACCCTTTTATGAGGGCGGCATGGCAAACAGACGCATGGGTAAATTACCGATTGGAGGGGATAGTTTAACCGAAGAGAGTAATCGAGCCCACGTGATGCCTCCCTGCAGGATAAGGCGCAAGTCGAATGAATTTCAACAAAGGAAGTGAGACGAGTTTATTAATTTTGCAGTGGCGCCAAGCGTGTAGAATAAAAATGGCAACGAGCTAGGGACTTTTTTGGACCGCTGTTTATGGATGACGTAAGCCACCATGAACATGTTATGATGCGTGATGGAAATGCCCATAGCCTTTCGAGGTATTCCCAGTATGGCAATCCCTTCAGAGATTATTTCTAGCTTGATTATACCAAGTCTAAGCTTTAGATAACTGAAAACCCAAGTAGTACAAACGAAGAAGCTTGAATATGACTGACTTGTTAGTGTGAGTGTGAGTGTGAGTGTGAGTGTGAGTGTGAGTGTGAGTGTGAGTGTGAGTGTGAGTGTGTTAGTGTTAGTGTTAGTGTGAGTGTTAGTGTTAGTGTGATGTTAGTGTTAGTGTTAGTGTTAGTGTTAGTGTTAGTGTTAGTGTTAGTGT